>NW_027507718.1:175694806-175764806 GCF_037356315.1 Lithobates pipiens
CTCTCTTGACAAAAGCCAAGGTGGTCACCTCGGGCAATCGAGAGGAAAAATACAGCAGGTCGCCAAAGCCAACAACATAATGGAAAAAAGCCTACGGCACCTGGTATTCCCAGGCGGTCTCCCATCCAGGTACTAACCAGGCCCGACCCGGCTTAGCATCCGAGATCAGACGAGATCGAGTGCCTTCAGGGTGATGTGGCTGTAGGCGATCTTGCACCCTACTTACAACTCTCTTGACAAAAGCCAAGGTGGTCACCTCGGGCAATCGAGAGGAAAAATACAGCAGGTCGCCAAAGCCAACAACATAATGGAAAAAAGCCTACGGCACCTGGTATTCCCAGGCGGTCTCCCATCCAGGTACTAACCAGGCCCGACCCTGCTTAGCATCCGAGATCAGACGAGATCGAGCGCATTCAGGGTGATGTGGCCATAGGCGATCTTGTACCCTACTTACAACTCTCTTGACAAAAGCCAAGGTGGTCACCTCGGGCAATCGAGAGGAAAAATACAGCAGGTCGCCAAAGCCAACAACATAATGGAAAAAAGCCTACGGCACCTGGTTTTCCCAGGCGGTCTCCCATCCAGGTACTAATCAGGCACGACCCTGCTTAGCATCCGAGATCAGATGAGATCGAGCGCATTCAGGGTGAAGTGGCCGTAGGCGATCTTGCACCCTACTTACAACTCTCTTGACAAAAGCCGAGGTGGTCACCTCGGGGAATCGAGAGGAAAAATACAGCAGGTCGCCAAAGCCAACAACATAATGGAAAAAAGCCTACGGCACCTGGTATTCCCGGGCGGTCTCCCATCCAGGTACTAACCAGGCCCGACCCTGCTTAGCATCCGAGATCAGACGAGATCAAGCGCATTCAGGGTGATGTGGCCATAGGGGATCTTGCACCCTACTTACAACTCTCTTGACAAAAGCCAAGGTGGTCACCTCGGGCAATCGAGAGGATAAATACAGCAGGTCGCCAAAACCAACAACATAATGGAAAAAAGCCTACGGCACCTGGTATTCCCAGGCAGTCTCCCATCCAGGTGCTAACCAGACCTGACCCTGCTTAGCATCCGAGATCAGATGAGATCGAGCGCATTCAGGGTGATGTGGCCGTAGGCGATCTTGCACCCTACTTACAACTCTCTTGACAAAAGCCGAGGTGGTCACCTCGGGGAATCGAGAGGAAAAATACAGCAGGTCGCCAAAGCCAACAACACAATGGAAAAAAGCCTACGGCACCTGGTATTCCCAGGCGGTCTCCCATCCAGGTACTAACCAAGCCCGACCCTGCTTAGCATCCGAGATCAGATGAGATCAAGCGCATTCAGTGTGATGTGGCCGTAAGCGATCTTGCACCCTACTTACAACTCTCTTGACAAAAGCCAAGGTGGTCACCTCGGGCAATCGAGAGGAAAAATACAGCAGGTCGCCAAAGCCAACAACATAATGGAAAAAAGCCTATGGCACCTGGTATTCCCAGGCGGTCTCCCATCCTGTTACTAACAAGGCCCGACCCTGCTTAGCATCCGAGATCAGATGAGATCGAGCGCATTCAGGGTGATGTGGCCGTAGGCGATCTTGCACCCTACTTACAACTCTCTTGACAAAAGCCAAGGTGGTCACCTCGGGCAATCGAGAGGAAAAATACAGCAGGTCGCCAAATCCAACAACATAAATGAAAAAAGCCTACGGCACCTGGTATTCCCAGGCGGTCTCCCATCCAGGTACTAACCAGGCCTGACCCTACTTAGCATCCGAGATCAGACGAGATCGAGTGCCTTCAGGGTGATGTGGCCGTAGGCGATCTTGCACCCTACTTACAACTCTCTTGACAAAAGCCAAGGTGGTCACCTCGGGCAATCGAGAGGAAAAATACAGCAGGTCGCCAAAGCCAACAACATAATGGAAAAAAGCCTACGGCACCTGGTATTCCCGGGCGGTCTCCCATCCAGGTACTAACCAGGCCCGACCCTGCTTAGCATCCGAGATCAGACGAGATCAAGCGCATTCAGGGTGATGTGGCCATAGGGGATCTTGCACCCTACTTACAACTCTCTTGACAAAAGCCAAGGTGGTCACCTCGGGCAATCGAGAGGATAAATACAGCAGGTCGCCAAAACCAACAACATAATGGAAAAAAGCCTACGGCACCTGGTATTCCCAGGCAGTCTCCCATCCAGGTGCTAACCAGACCTGACCCTGCTTAGCATCCGAGATCAGATGAGATCGAGCGCATTCAGGGTGATGTGGCCGTAGGCGATCTTGCACCCTACTTACAACTCTCTTGACAAAAGCCGAGGTGGTCACCTCGGGGAATCGAGAGGAAAAATACAGCAGGTCGCCAAAGCCAACAACACAATGGAAAAAAGCCTACGGCACCTGGTATTCCCAGGCGGTCTCCCATCCAGGTACTAACCAAGCCCGACCCTGCTTAGCATCCGAGATCGGATGAGATCGAGCGCATTCAGTGTGATGTGGCCGTAAGCGATCTTGCACCCTACTTACAACTCTCTTGACAAAAGCCAAGGTGGTCACCTCGGGCAATCGAGAGGAAAAATACAGCAGGTCGCCAAAGCCAACAACATAATGGAAAAAAGCCTATGGCACCTGGTATTCCCAGGCGGTCTCCCATCCTGTTACTAACAAGGCCCGACCCTGCTTAGCATCCGAGATCAGATGAGATCGAGCGCATTCAGGGTGATGTGGCCGTAGGCGATCTTGCACCCTACTTACAACTCTCTTGACAAAAGCCAAGGTGGTCACCTCGGGCAATCGAGAGGAAAAATACAGCAGGTCGCCAAATCCAACAACATAAATGAAAAAAGCCTACGGCACCTGGTATTCCCAGGCGGTCTCCCATCCAGGTACTAACCAGGCCTGACCCTACTTAGCATCCGAGATCAGACGAGATCGAGTGCCTTCAGGGTGATGTGGCCGTAGGCGATCTTGCACCCTACTTACAACTCTCTTGACAAAAGCCAAGGTGGTCACCTCGGGCAATCGAGAGGAAAAATACAGCAGGTCGCCAAAGCCAACAACATAATGGAAAAAAGCCTACGGCACCTGGTATTCCCAGGCGGTCTCCCATCCAGGTACTAACCAGGCCCGACCCTGCTTAGCATCCGAGATCAGACGAGATCAAGCGCATTCAGGGTGATGTGGCCATAGGCGATCTTGCACCCTACTTACAACTCTCTTGACAAAAGCCAAGGTGGTCACCTCGGGCAATAGAGAGGAAAAATACAGCAGGTCGCCAAAGCCAACAACATAATGGAAAAAAGCCTACGGCACCTGGTATTCCCAAGCGGTCTCCCATCCAGGTACTAACCAGGCCCGACCCTGCTTAGCATCCGAGATCAGACGAAATCAAGCGCATTCAGGGTGATGTGGCCGTAGGCGATCTTGCACCCTACTTACAACTCTCTTGACAAAAGCCAAGGTGGTCACCTCGGGCAATCGAGAGGAAAAATACAGCAGGTCGCCAAAGCCAACAACATAATGGAAAAAAGCCTACGGCACCTGGTATTCCCAGGCGGTCTCCCATACAGTTACTAACCAGGCCCGACCCTGCTTTGCATCCAAGATCAGACGAGATCGAGCGCATTCAGGGTGATGTGGCCGTAGGTGAGCTTGCACCCTACTTACAACTCTCTTGACAAAAGCCAAGGTGGTCACCTCGGGCAATCGAGAGGGAAAATGCAGCAGGTCGCCAAAGCCAACAACATAATGGAAAAAAGCCTACGGCACCTGGTATTCCCAGGCGGTCTCCCATCCAGGTACTAACCAAGCCCGACCCTGCTTAGCATCCGAGATCAGATGAGATCGAGCGCATTCAGTGTGATGTGGCCGTAAGCAATCTTGCACCCTACTTACAACTCTCTTGACAAAAGCCAAGGTGGTCACCTCGGGCAATTGAGAGGAAAAATACAGCAGGTCACCAAAGCCAACAACATAATGGAAAAAAGCCTACGGCACCTGGTATTCCCAGGCGGTCTCCCATCCAGGTACTAACAAAGCCCGACCCTGCTTAGCATCCGAGATCAGATGAGATCGAACGCATTCAGGGTGATGTGGCCGTAGGCGATCTTGCACCCTACTTACAACTCTCTTGACAAAAGCCAAGGTGGTCACCTCGGGAAATCGAGAGGAAAAATACAGCAGGTCGCCAAAGCCAACAACATGATGGAAAAAAGCCTACGGCACCTGGGATTCCCATTCGGTCTCCCATCCAGGTACTAACCAGGCCCAACCCTGCTTAGCATCCGAGATCAGACGAGATCGAGCGCATTCAGGGTGATGTGGCCGTAGGCGATCTTGCACCCTACTTACAACTCTCTTGACAAAAGCCAAGGTGGTCACCTCGGGCAATCGAGAGGAAAAATACAGCAGGTCGCCAAAGCCAACAACATAATGGAAAAAAGCCTATGGCACTTGGTATTCCCAGGCGGTCTCCCATCCAGGTACTAAACAGGCCCGACCCTGCTTAGCATCTGAGATCAGACTAGATCAAGCGCATTCAGGGTGATGTGGCTGTAGGCGATCTTGCACCCTACTTACAACTCTCTTGATAAAAGCCAAGGTGGTCACCTCGGGCAATCGAGAGGAAAAATACAGCAGGTCGCCAAAGCCAACAACATAATGGAAAAAAGTCTACGGCACCTGGTATTCCAAGGCGGACTCCGATCCTGGTACTAACCAGGCCCGACCCGGCTTAGCATCCGAGATCAGACGAGATCGAGCGCATTCAGGGTGATGTGGCCGTAGGCGATCTTGCACCCTACTTACAACTCTCTTGACAAAAGCCAAGGTGGTCCCCTCGGGCAATCGAGAGGAAAAATACAGCAGGTCGCTAAAGCCAACAACATAATAAAAAAAAGCCTACGGCACCTGGTATTCCCAGGCGGTCTCCTAACCAGGCCCGACCCTGCTTAGCATCTGAGATCAGACGAGATCAAGCGCATTCAGGGTGATGTGGCTGTAGGCGATCTTGCACCCTACTTACAACTCTCTTCATAAAAGCCAAGGTGGTCACCTCGGGCAATCGAGAGGAAAAATACAGCAGGTCGCCAAAGCCAACAACATAATGGAAAAAAGTCTACGGCACCTGGTATTCCAAGGCGGACTCCGATCCTGGTACTAACCAGGCCCGACCCGGCTTAGCATCCGAGATCAGACGAGATCGAGCGCATTCAGGGTGATGTGGCCATAGGCGACCTTGCACCCTACTTACAACTCTCTTGACAAAAGCCAAGGTGGTCACCTCGGGCAATCGAGAGGAAAAATACAGCAGGTCGCCAAAGCCAACAACATAATGGAAAAAAGCCTACGGCACCTGGTATTCCCAGGCGGTCTCCCATCCAGGTACTAACCAGGCCGAACCCTGCTTAGCATCCGAGATCAGACGAGATCGAGCGCATTCAGGGTGATGTGGCCGTAGGCGATCTTGCCCCCTACTTACAACTCTCTTGACAAAAGCCAAGGTGGTCACCTCGGGCAATCGAGAGGAAAAATACAGCAGGTCGCCAAAGCCAACAACATAATGGAAAAAAGCCTACGGCACCTGGTATTCCCAGGCGGTCTCCCATCCAGTTACTAACCAGGCCAAACCCTGCTTAGCATCCGAGATCAGACGAGATCGAGCGCATTCAGGGTGATGTGGCCGTAGGCGATCTTGCAACCTACTTACAACTCTCTTGACAAAAGCCAAGGTGGTCACCTCGGGCAATCGAGAGGAAAAATACAGCAGGTCGCCAAAGCCAACAACATAATGGAAAAAAGCCTACGGCACCTGGTATTCCCAGGCGGTCTCCCATCCAGGTACTAACCAGGCCCGACCCTGCTTAGCATCCGAGATCAGACGAGATCGAGCGCATTCAGGGTGATGTGGCCGTAGGTGATCTTGCATCCTACTTACAACTCTCTTGACAAAAGCCAAGGTGGTCACCTCGGGCAATCGAGAGGAAAAATACAGCAGGTCGCAAAAGCCAACAACATAATGGAAAAAAGCCTACGGCACCTGGTATTCCCAGGCGGTCTCCCATCCAGGTACTAACCAGGCCCGACCCTGCTTAGCATCCGAGATCAGATGAGATCGAGCGCATTCAGGGTGATGTGGCCGTAGGCGATCTTGCACCCTACTTACAACTCTCTTGACAAAAGCCAAGGTGGTCACCTCGGGCAATCGAGAGGAAAAATACAGCAGGTCGCCAAAACCAACAACATAATGGAAAAAAGCCTACGGCACCTGGTAATCGCAGGTGGTCTCCCATCCAGGTACTAACCAGGGCCGACCCTGCTTAGCATCCGAGATCAGACGAGATCGAGCGCATTCAGGGTGATGTGGCCGTAGGCCGTCTTTCACCCTACTTACAACTCTCTTGACAAAAGCCAAGGTGGTCATCTCGGGCAATCGAGAGGAAAAATACAGCAGGTCGCCAAAGCCAACAACATAATGGAAAAAAGCCGACGGCACCTGGTATTCCCAGGCGGTCTCCCATCCAGGTACTAACCAGGCCCGACCCTGTTTAGCATCCGAGATCAGACAAGATCGAGCGCATTCAGGGTGATGTGGCCATAGACGATCTTGCACCCTACTTACAACTCTCTTGACAAAAGCCAAGGTGGTCACCTCGGGCAATCGAGAAGAAAAATACAGCAGGTCGCCAAAGCCAACAACATAATGGGAAAAAGCCTACGGCACCTGGTAGTCCCAGGCGGTCTCCCATCCAGGTACTAACCAGGCCCGACCCTGCTTAGCATCCGAGATCAGACGAGATCGAGCGCATTCAGGGTGATGTGGCCGTAGGCGATCTTGCACCCTACTTACAACTCTCTTGAAAAAAGCCAAGGTGGTCACCTCGGGCAATCGAGAGGAAAAATACAGCAGGTGGCCAAAGCCAACAACATAATGGAAAAAAGCCTACGGCACCTGGTATTCCCAGGCGGTCTCCCATCCAGGTACTAACCAGGCCCGACCCTGCTTAGCATCCGAGATCAGACGAGATCGAGCGCATTCAGGGTGATGTAGCCGTAGGCGATCTGGCACCCTACTTACAACTCTCTTGACAAAAGCCAAGGTGGTCACCTTGGGCAATCGAGAGGAAAAATACAGCAGGTCGCCAAAGCCAACAACATAATGGAAAAAAACCTACGGCACCTGGTATTCCCAGGCGGTCTCCCATCCAGGTACTAACCAGGCCCGACCCTGCTTAGCATCCGAGATCATATGAGATCGAGCGCATTCAGGGTGATGTGGCCGTAGGCGATCTTGCACCCTACTTACAACTCTCTTGACAAAAGCCAAGGTGGTCACCTCGGGCAATCGAGAGGAAAAATACAGCAGGTCGCCAAAACCAACAACATAATGGAAAAAAGCCTACGGCACCTGGTATTCGCAGGCGGTCTCCCATCCAGGTACTAACCAGGCCCAACCCTGCTTAGCATCCGAGATCAGACGAGATCGAGCGCATTCAGGGTGATGTGGCCGTAGGCAATCTTTCACCCTACTTACAACTCTCTTGACAAAAGCCAAGGTGGTCACCTCGGGCAATCGAGAGGAAAAATACAGCAGGTCGCCAAAGCCAACAACATAATGGAAAAAAGCCGACGGCACCTGGTATTCCCAGGCGGTCTCCCATCCAGGTACTAACCAGGCCCGACCCTGTTTAGCATCCGAGATCAGACAAGATCGAGCGCATTCAGGGTGATGTGGCCATAGACGATCTTGCACCCTACTTACAACTCTCTTGAAAAAAGCCAAGGTGGTCACCTCGGGCAATCGAGAGGAAAAATACAGCAGGTCGCCAAAGCCAACAACATAATGGAAAAAAGCCTACGGCACCTGGTATTCCCAGGCGGTCTCCCATCCAGGTACTAACCAGGCCCGACCCTGCTTAGCATCCGAGATCAGACGAGATCGAGCGCATTCAGGGTGATGTAGCCGTAGGCGATCTGGCACCCTACTTACAACTCTCTTGACAAAAGCCAAGGTGGTCACCTTGGGCAATTGAGAGGAAAAATACAGCAGGTCGCCAAAGCCAACAACATAATGGAAAAAAGCCTACGGCACCTGGTATTTCCAGGCGGTCTCCCATCCAGGTACTAACCAGGCACGACCCTGCTTAGCATCCGAGATCAGACGAGATTGAGCGCATTCAGGGTGATGTGGCCGTAGGCGATCTTGCACCCTACTTACAACTCTCTTGACAAAAGCCAAGGTGGTCACCTCGGGCAATCGAGAGGAAAAATACAGCAGGTCGTCAAAACCAACAACATAATGGAAAAAAGCCTACGGCACCTGGTATTCGCAGGCGGTCTCCCATCCAGGTACTAACCAGGCCCGACCCTGCTTAGCATCCGAGATCAGACGAGATCGAGCGCATTCAGGGTGATGTTGCCGTAGGCGATCTTGCACTTTACTTACAACTCTCTTGACAAAAGCCAAGGTGGTCACCTCGGGCAATCGAGAGGAAAAATACAGCAGGTCGCCAAAACCAACAACATAATGGAAAAAAGCCTACGGCACCTTGTATTTGCAGGCGGTCTCCCATCCAGGTACTAACCAGGCCCGACCCTGCTTAGCATCCGAGATCAGACGAGATCGAGCGCATTCAGGGTGATGTGGCCATAGGCGATCTTGCACCCTACTTACAACTCTCTTGACAAAAGCCAAGGTGGTCACCTCGGGCAATCGAGAGGAAAAATACAGCAGGTCGCCAAAGCCAACAACATAATGGAAAAAAACCTACGGCACCTGGTATTCCCAGGCGGTCTCCCATCCAGGTACTAACCAGGCCCGACCCTGCTTAGCATCCGAGATCAGATGAGATCGAGCGCATTCAGGGTGATGTGGCCGTAGGCGATCTTGCACCCTACTTACAACTCTCTTGACAAAAGCCAAGGTTGTCACCTCGGGCAATCGAGAGGAAAAATACAGCAGGTCGCCAAAGCCAACAACATAATGGAAAAAAGCCGACGGCACCTGGTATTCCCAGGCGGTCTCCCATCCAGGTACTAACCAGGCCCGACCCTGCTTAGCATCCGAGATCAGACAAGATCGAGCGCATTCAGGGTGATGTGGCCATAGACGATCTTGCACCCTACTTACAACTCTCTTGACAAAAGCCAAGGTGGTCACCTCGGGCAATCGAGAGGAAAAATACAGCAGGTCGCCAAAGCCAACAACATAATGGAAAAAAGCCTACGGCACCTGGTATTCCCAGGCGGTCTCCCATCCAGGTACTAACCAGGCCCGACCCTGCTTAGCATCCGAGATCAGACGAGATCGAGCGCATTCAGGGTGATGTAGCCGTAGGCGATCTGGCACCCTACTTACAACTCTCTTGACAAAAGCCAAGGTGGTCACCTTGGGCAATCGAGAGGAAAAAAACAGCAGGTCGCCAAAGCCAACAACATAATGGAAAAAAGCTTACGGCACCTGGTATTTCCAGGCGGTCTCCCATCCAGGTACTAACCAGGCCCGACCTTGCTTAGCATCCGAGATCAGACGAGATTGAGCGCATTCAGGGTGATGTGGCCGTAGGCGATCTTGCACCCTACTTATGACTCTCTTGACAAAAGCCAAGGTGGTCACCTCGGGCAATCGAGAGGAAAAATACAGCAGGTCGCCAAAGCCAACAACATAATGGAAAAAAGCCTACGGCACCTGGTATTCCCAGGCGGTCTCCCATCCAGGTACTAACCAGGCCCGACCCTGCTTAGCATCCGAGATCAGACGAGATCGAGCGCATTCAGGGTGATGTAGCCGTAGGCGATCTGGCACACTACTTACAACTCTCTTGACAAAAGCCAAGGTGGTCACCTTGGGCAATCGAGAGGAAAAATACAGCAGGTCGCCAAAGCCAACAACATAATGGAAAAAAACCTACGGCACCTGGTATTCCCAGGCGGTCTCCCATCCAGGTACTAACCAGGCCCGACCCTGCTTAGCATCCGAGATCATATGAGATCGAGCGCATTCAGGGTGATGTGGCCGTAGGCCATCTTGCACCCTACTTACAACTCTCTTGACAAAAGCCAAGGTGGTCACCTCGGGCAATCGAGAGGAAAAATACAGCAGGTCGCCAAAACCAACAACATAATGGAAAAAAGCCTACGGCACCTGGTATTCGCAGGCGGTCTCCTATCCAGGTACTAACCAGGCCCGACCCTGCTTAGCATCCGAGATCAGACGAGATCGAGCGCATTCAGGGTGATGTGGCCGTAGGCAATCTTTCACCCTACTTACAACTCTCTTGACAAAAGCCAAGGTGGTCACCTCGGGCAATCGAGAGGAAAAATACAGCAGGTCGCCAAAGCCAACAACATAATGGAAAAAAGCCGACGGCACCTGGTATTCCCAGGCGGTCTCCCATCCAGGTACTAACCAGGCCCGACCCTGTTTAGCATCCGAGATCAGACAAGATCGAGCGCATTCAGGGTGATGTGGCCATAGACGATCTTGCACCCTACTTACAACTCTCTTGAAAAAAGCCAAGGTGGTCACCTCGGGCAATCGAGAGGAAAAATACAGCAGGTCGCCAAAGCCAACAACATAATGGAAAAAAGCCTACGGCACCTGGTATTCCCAGGCGGTCTCCCATCCAGGTACTAACCAGGCCCGACCCTGCTTAGCATCCGAGATCAGACGAGATCGAGCGCATTCAGGGTGATGTAGCCGTAGGCGATCTGGCACCCTACTTACAACTCTCTTGACAAAAGCCAAGGTTGTCACCTCGGGCAATCGAGAGGAAAAATACAGCAGGTCGCCAAAGCCAACAACATAATGGAAAAAAGCCTACGGCACCTGGTATTCCCAGGCGGTCTCCCATCCAGGTACTAACCAGGCCGAACCCTGCTTAGCATCCGAGATCAGACGAGATCGAGCGCATTCAGGGTGATGTGGCCGTAGGCGATCTTGCCCCCTACTTACAACTCTCTTGACAAAAGCCAAGGTGGTCACCTCGGGCAATCGAGAGGAAAAATACAGCAGGTCGCCAAAGCCAACAACATAATGGAAAAAAGCCTACGGCACCTGGTATTCCCAGGCGGTCTCCCATCCAGTTACTAACCAGGCCAAACCCTGCTTAGCATCCGAGATCAGACGAGATCGAGCGCATTCAGGGTGATGTGGCCGTAGGCGATCTTGCAACCTACTTACAACTCTCTTGACAAAAGCCAAGGTGGTCACCTCGGGCAATCGAGAGGAAAAATACAGCAGGTCGCCAAAGCCAACAACATAATGGAAAAAAGCCTACGGCACCTGGTATTCCCAGGCGGTCTCCCATCCAGGTACTAACCAGGCCCGACCCTGCTTAGCATCCGAGATCAGACGAGATCGAGCGCATTCAGGGTGATGTGGCCGTAGGTGATCTTGCATCCTACTTACAACTCTCTTGACAAAAGCCAAGGTGGTCACCTCGGGCAATCGAGAGGAAAAATACAGCAGGTCGCAAAAGCCAACAACATAATGGAAAAAAGCCTACGGCACCTGGTATTCCCAGGCGGTCTCCCATCCAGGTACTAACCAGGCCCGACCCTGCTTAGCATCCGAGATCAGATGAGATCGAGCGCATTCAGGGTGATGTGGCCGTAGGCGATCTTGCACCCTACTTACAACTCTCTTGACAAAAGCCAAGGTGGTCACCTCGGGCAATCGAGAGGAAAAATACAGCAGGTCGCCAAAACCAACAACATAATGGAAAAAAGCCTACGGCACCTGGTAATCGCAGGTGGTCTCCCATCCAGGTACTAACCAGGGCCGACCCTGCTTAGCATCCGAGATCAGACGAGATCGAGCGCATTCAGGGTGATGTGGCCGTAGGCCGTCTTTCACCCTACTTACAACTCTCTTGACAAAAGCCAAGGTGGTCATCTCGGGCAATCGAGAGGAAAAATACAGCAGGTCGCCAAAGCCAACAACATAATGGAAAAAAGCCGACGGCACCTGGTATTCCCAGGCGGTCTCCCATCCAGGTACTAACCAGGCCCGACCCTGTTTAGCATCCGAGATCAGACAAGATCGAGCGCATTCAGGGTGATGTGGCCATAGACGATCTTGCACCCTACTTACAACTCTCTTGACAAAAGCCAAGGTGGTCACCTCGGGCAATCGAGAAGAAAAATACAGCAGGTCGCCAAAGCCAACAACATAATGGGAAAAAGCCTACGGCACCTGGTAGTCCCAGGCGGTCTCCCATCCAGGTACTAACCAGGCCCGACCCTGCTTAGCATCCGAGATCAGACGAGATCGAGCGCATTCAGGGTGATGTGGCCGTAGGCGATCTTGCACCCTACTTACAACTCTCTTGAAAAAAGCCAAGGTGGTCACCTCGGGCAATCGAGAGGAAAAATACAGCAGGTGGCCAAAGCCAACAACATAATGGAAAAAAGCCTACGGCACCTGGTATTCCCAGGCGGTCTCCCATCCAGGTACTAACCAGGCCCGACCCTGCTTAGCATCCGAGATCAGACGAGATCGAGCGCATTCAGGGTGATGTAGCCGTAGGCGATCTGGCACCCTACTTACAACTCTCTTGACAAAAGCCAAGGTGGTCACCTTGGGCAATCGAGAGGAAAAATACAGCAGGTCGCCAAAGCCAACAACATAATGGAAAAAAACCTACGGCACCTGGTATTCCCAGGCGGTCTCCCATCCAGGTACTAACCAGGCCCGACCCTGCTTAGCATCCGAGATCATATGAGATCGAGCGCATTCAGGGTGATGTGGCCGTAGGCGATCTTGCACCCTACTTACAACTCTCTTGACAAAAGCCAAGGTGGTCACCTCGGGCAATCGAGAGGAAAAATACAGCAGGTCGCCAAAACCAACAACATAATGGAAAAAAGCCTACGGCACCTGGTATTCGCAGGCGGTCTCCCATCCAGGTACTAACCAGGCCCAACCCTGCTTAGCATCCGAGATCAGACGAGATCGAGCGCATTCAGGGTGATGTGGCCGTAGGCAATCTTTCACCCTACTTACAACTCTCTTGACAAAAGCCAAGGTGGTCACCTCGGGCAATCGAGAGGAAAAATACAGCAGGTCGCCAAAGCCAACAACATAATGGAAAAAAGCCGACGGCACCTGGTATTCCCAGGCGGTCTCCCATCCAGGTACTAACCAGGCCCGACCCTGTTTAGCATCCGAGATCAGACAAGATCGAGCGCATTCAGGGTGATGTGGCCATAGACGATCTTGCACCCTACTTACAACTCTCTTGAAAAAAGCCAAGGTGGTCACCTCGGGCAATCGAGAGGAAAAATACAGCAGGTCGCCAAAGCCAACAACATAATGGAAAAAAGCCTACGGCACCTGGTATTCCCAGGCGGTCTCCCATCCAGGTACTAACCAGGCCCGACCCTGCTTAGCATCCGAGATCAGACGAGATCGAGCGCATTCAGGGTGATGTAGCCGTAGGCGATCTGGCACCCTACTTACAACTCTCTTGACAAAAGCCAAGGTGGTCACCTTGGGCAATTGAGAGGAAAAATACAGCAGGTCGCCAAAGCCAACAACATAATGGAAAAAAGCCTACGGCACCTGGTATTTCCAGGCGGTCTCCCATCCAGGTACTAACCAGGCACGACCCTGCTTAGCATCCGAGATCAGACGAGATTGAGCGCATTCAGGGTGATGTGGCCGTAGGCGATCTTGCACCCTACTTACAACTCTCTTGACAAAAGCCAAGGTGGTCACCTCGGGCAATCGAGAGGAAAAATACAGCAGGTCGTCAAAACCAACAACATAATGGAAAAAAGCCTACGGCACCTGGTATTCGCAGGCGGTCTCCCATCCAGGTACTAACCAGGCCCGACCCTGCTTAGCATCCGAGATCAGACGAGATCGAGCGCATTCAGGGTGATGTTGCCGTAGGCGATCTTGCACTTTACTTACAACTCTCTTGACAAAAGCCAAGGTGGTCACCTCGGGCAATCGAGAGGAAAAATACAGCAGGTCGCCAAAACCAACAACATAATGGAAAAAAGCCTACGGCACCTTGTATTTGCAGGCGGTCTCCCATCCAGGTACTAACCAGGCCCGACCCTGCTTAGCATCCGAGATCAGACGAGATCGAGCGCATTCAGGGTGATGTGGCCATAGGCGATCTTGCACCCTACTTACAACTCTCTTGACAAAAGCCAAGGTGGTCACCTCGGGCAATCGAGAGGAAAAATACAGCAGGTCGCCAAAGCCAACAACATAATGGAAAAAAACCTACGGCACCTGGTATTCCCAGGCGGTCTCCCATCCAGGTACTAACCAGGCCCGACCCTGCTTAGCATCCGAGATCAGATGAGATCGAGCGCATTCAGGGTGATGTGGCCGTAGGCGATCTTGCACCCTACTTACAACTCTCTTGACAAAAGCCAAGGTTGTCACCTCGGGCAATCGAGAGGAAAAATACAGCAGGTCGCCAAAGCCAACAACATAATGGAAAAAAGCCGACGGCACCTGGTATTCCCAGGCGGTCTCCCATCCAGGTACTAACCAGGCCCGACCCTGCTTAGCATCCGAGATCAGACAAGATCGAGCGCATTCAGGGTGATGTGGCCATAGACGATCTTGCACCCTACTTACAACTCTCTTGACAAAAGCCAAGGTGGTCACCTCGGGCAATCGAGAGGAAAAATACAGCAGGTCGCCAAAGCCAACAACATAATGGAAAAAAGCCTACGGCACCTGGTATTCCCAGGCGGTCTCCCATCCAGGTACTAACCAGGCCCGACCCTGCTTAGCATCCGAGATCAGACGAGATCGAGCGCATTCAGGGTGATGTAGCCGTAGGCGATCTGGCACCCTACTTACAACTCTCTTGACAAAAGCCAAGGTGGTCACCTTGGGCAATCGAGAGGAAAAAAACAGCAGGTCGCCAAAGCCAACAACATAATGGAAAAAAGCTTACGGCACCTGGTATTTCCAGGCGGTCTCCCATCCAGGTACTAACCAGGCCCGACCTTGCTTAGCATCCGAGATCAGACGAGATTGAGCGCATTCAGGGTGATGTGGCCGTAGGCGATCTTGCACCCTACTTATGACTCTCTTGACAAAAGCCAAGGTGGTCACCTCGGGCAATCGAGAGGAAAAATACAGCAGGTCGCCAAAGCCAACAACATAATGGAAAAAAGCCTACGGCACCTGGTATTCCCAGGCGGTCTCCCATCCAGGTACTAACCAGGCCCGACCCTGCTTAGCATCCGAGATCAGACAAGATCAAACGCATTCAGGGTGATGTGGCCGTAAGCGATCTGGGACCCTACTTACAACTCTCTTGACAAAAGCCAAGGTGGTCACCTCGGGCAATCGAGAGGAAAAATACAGCAGGTGGCCAAAGCCAACAACATAATGGAAAAAAGCCTACGGCACCTGGTATTCCCAGGCGGTCTCCCATCCAGGTACTAACCAGGCCCGACCCTGCTTAGCATCCGAGATCAGACGAGATCGAGCGCATTCAGGGTGATGTAGCCGTAGGCGATCTGGCACACTACTTACAACTCTCTTGACAAAAGCCAAGGTGGTCACCTTGGGCAATCGAGAGGAAAAATACAGCAGGTCGCCAAAGCCAACAACATAATGGAAAAAAACCTACGGCACCTGGTATTCCCAGGCGGTCTCCCATCCAGGTACTAACCAGGCCCGACCCTGCTTAGCATCCGAGATCATATGAGATCGAGCGCATTCAGGGTGATGTGGCCGTAGGCCATCTTGCACCCTACTTACAACTCTCTTGACAAAAGCCAAGGTGGTCACCTCGGGCAATCGAGAGGAAAAATACAGCAGGTCGCCAAAACCAACAACATAATGGAAAAAAGCCTACGGCACCTGGTATTCGCAGGCGGTCTCCTATCCAGGTACTAACCAGGCCCGACCCTGCTTAGCATCCGAGATCAGACGAGATCGAGCGCATTCAGGGTGATGTGGCCGTAGGCAATCTTTCACCCTACTTACAACTCTCTTGACAAAAGCCAAGGTGGTCACCTCGGGCAATCGAGAGGAAAAATACAGCAGGTCGCCAAAGCCAACAACATAATGGAAAAAAGCCGACGGCACCTGGTATTCCCAGGCGGTCTCCCATCCAGGTACTAACCAGGCCCGACCCTGTTTAGCATCCGAGATCAGACAAGATCGAGCGCATTCAGGGTGATGTGGCCATAGACGATCTTGCACCCTACTTACAACTCTCTTGAAAAAAGCCAAGGTGGTCACCTCGGGCAATCGAGAGGAAAAATACAGCAGGTCGCCAAAGCCAACAACATAATGGAAAAAAGCCTACGGCACCTGGTATTCCCAGGCGGTCTCCCATCCAGGTACTAACCAGGCCCGACCCTGCTTAGCATCCGAGATCAGACGAGATCGAGCGCATTCAGGGTGATGTAGCCGTAGGCGATCTGGCACCCTACTTACAACTCTCTTGACAAAAGCCAAGGTGGTCACCTTGGGCAATTGAGAGGAAAAATACAGCAGGTCGCCAAAGCCAACAACATAATGGAAAAAAGCCTACGGCACCTGGTATTTCCAGGCGGTCTCCCATCCAGGTACTAACCAGGCACGACCCTGCTTAGCATCCGAGATCAGACGAGATTGAGCGCATTCAGGGTGATGTGGCCGTAGGCGATCTTGCACCCTACTTACAACTCTCTTGACAAAAGCCAAGGTGGTCACCTCGGGCAATCGAGAGGAAAAATACAGCAGGTCGTCAAAACCAACAACATAATGGAAAAAAGCCTACGGCACCTGGTATTCGCAGGCGGTCTCCCATCCAGGTACTAACCAGGCCCGACCCTGCTTAGCATCCGAGATCAGACGAGATCGAGCGCATTCAGGGTGATGTTGCCGTAGGCGATCTTGCACTTTACTTACAACTCTCTTGACAAAAGCCAAGGTGGTCACCTCGGGCAATCGAGAGGAAAAATACAGCAGGTCGCCAAAGCCAACAACATAATGGAAAAAAGCCTACGGCACCTGGTATTCCCAGGCGGTCTCCCATCCAGGTACTAACCAGGCCCGACCCTGCTTAGCATCCGAGATCAGACGAGATCGAGCGCATTCAGGGTGATGTAGCCGTAGGCGATCTGGCACCCTACTTACAACTCTCTTGACAAAAGCCAAGGTGGTCACCTTGGGCAATTGAGAGGAAAAATACAGCAGGTCGCCAAAGCCAACAACATAATGGAAAAAAGCCTACGGCACCTGGTATTTCCAGGCGGTCTCCCATCCAGGTACTAACCAGGCACGACCCTGCTTAGCATCCGAGATCAGACGAGATTGAGCGCATTCAGGGTGATGTGGCCGTAGGCGATCTTGCACCCTACTTACAACTCTCTTGACAAAAGCCAAGGTGGTCACCTCGGGCAATCGAGAGGAAAAATACAGCAGGTCGTCAAAACCAACAACATAATGGAAAAAAGCCTACGGCACCTGGTATTCGCAGGCGGTCTCCCATCCAGGTACTAACCAGGCCCGACCCTGCTTAGCATCCGAGATCAGACGAGATCGAGCGCATTCAGGGTGATGTTGCCGTAGGCGATCTTGCACTTTACTTACAACTCTCTTGACAAAAGCCAAGGTGGTCACCTCGGGCAATCGAGAGGAAAAATACAGCAGGTCGCCAAAACCAACAACATAATGGAAAAAAGCCTACGGCACCTTGTATTTGCAGGCGGTCTCCCATCCAGGTACTAACCAGGCCCGACCCTGCTTAGCATCCGAGATCAGACGAGATCGAGCGCATTCAGGGTGATGTGGCCATAGGCGATCTTGCACCCTACTTACAACTCTCTTGACAAAAGCCAAGGTGGTCACCTCGGGCAATCGAGAGGAAAAATACAGCAGGTCGCCAAAGCCAACAACATAATGGAAAAAAACCTACGGCACCTGGTATTCCCAGGCAGTCTCCCATCCAGGTACTAACCAGGCCCGACCCTGCTTAGCATCCGAGATCAGATGAGATCGAGCGCATTCAGGGTGATGTGGCCGTAGGCGATCTTGCACCCTACTTACAACTCTCTTGACAAAAGCCAAGGTTGTCACCTCGGGCAATCGAGAGGAAAAATACAGCAGGTCGCCAAAGCCAACAACATAATGGAAAAAAGCCGACGGCACCTGGTATTCCCAGGCGGTCTCCCATCCAGGTACTAACCAGGCCCGACCCTGCTTAGCATCCGAGATCAGACAAGATCGAGCGCATTCAGGGTGATGTGGCCATAGACGATCTTGCACCCTACTTACAACTCTCTTGACAAAAGCCAAGGTGGTCACCTCGGGCAATCGAGAGGAAAAATACAGCAGGTCGCCAAAGCCAACAACATAATGGAAAAAAGCCTACGGCACCTGGTATTCCCAGGCGGTCTCCCATCCAGGTACTAACCAGGCCCGACCCTGCTTAGCATCCGAGATCAGACGAGATCGAGCGCATTCAGGGTGATGTAGCCGTAGGCGATCTGGCACCCTACTTACAACTCTCTTGACAAAAGCCAAGGTGGTCACCTTGGGCAATCGAGAGGAAAAAAACAGCAGGTCGCCAAAGCCAACAACATAATGGAAAAAAGCTTACGGCACCTGGTATTTCCAGGCGGTCTCCCATCCAGGTACTAACCAGGCCCGACCTTGCTTAGCATCCGAGATCAGACGAGATTGAGCGCATTCAGGGTGATGTGGCCGTAGGCGATCTTGCACCCTACTTATGACTCTCTTGACAAAAGCCAAGGTGGTCACCTCGGGCATTCGAGAGGAAAAATACAGCAGGTCGCCAAAGCCAACAACATAATGGAAAAAAGCCTACGGCACCTGGTATTCCCAGGCGGTCTCCCATCCAGGTACTAACCAGGCCCGACCCTGCTTAGCATCCGAGATCAGACAAGATCAAACGCATTCAGGGTGATGTGGCCGTAAGCGATCTGGGACCCTACTTACAACTCTCTTGACAAAAGCCAAGGTGGTCACCTTGGGCAAACAAGAGGAAAAATACAGCAGGTCGCCAAAGCCAACGACATAATGGAAAAAAGCCTACGGCACCTGGTATTCCCAGGCGGTCTCCCATCCAGGTACTAACCAGGCCCGACCCTGCTTAGCATCCGAGATCAGACGAGATCAAACGCATTCAGGGTGATGCGGCCGTAGGCGATCTTGCCCCCTACTTACAACTCTCTTGACAAAAGCCAAGGTGGTCACCTCGGGCAATCGAGAGGAAAAATACAGCAGGTCGCCAAAGCCAACAACATAATGGAAAAAAGCCTACGGCACCTGGTATTCCCAGGCGATCTGCCATCCAGGTACTGACCAGGCCCGACCCTGCTTAGCATCCGAGATCAGACGAAATGGAGCGCATTCAGGGTGATGTGGCCGTAGGCGACCTTGCAACCTACTTACAACTCTCTTGACAAAAGCCAAGGTGGTCACCTCGGGCAATCGAGAGGAAAAATACAGCAGGTCGCCAAAACCAACAACATAATGGAAAAAAGCCTACGGCACCTGGTATTCGCAGGCGGTCTCCCATCCAGGTACTAACCAGGCCCGACCCTGCTTAGCATCCGAGATCTCACGAGACCGAGCGCATTCAGGGTGATGTGGCCGTAGGCAATGTTGCAGCCTACTTACAACTCTCTTGACAAAAGCCAAGGTGGTCACCTCGGGCAATCGAGAGGAAAAATACAGCAGGTCGCCAAAGCCAACAACATAATGGAAAAAAACCTACGGCACCTGGTATTCCCAGGCGGTCTCCCATCCAGGTACTAACCAGGCCCGACCCTGCTTAGCATCCGAGATCAGATGAGATCAAGCGCATTCAGGGTGATGTTGCCGTAGGCGATCTTGCACCCTACTTACAACTCTCTTGACAAAAGCCAAGGTGGTCACCTCGGGCAATCGAGAGGAAAAATACAGCAGGTCGCCAAAACCAACAACATAATGGAAAAAAGCCTACGGCACCTGGTATTCGCAGGCGGTCTCCCATCCAGGTACTAACCAGGCCTGACCCTGCTTAGCATCCGAGATCAGACGAGATCGAGCGCATTCAGGATGATGTGGCCGTAGGCAATCTTGCACTCTACTTACAACTCTCTTGACAAAAGCCAAGGTGGTCACCTCGGGCAATCGAGAGGAAAAATACAGCAGGTCGCCAAAGCCAACAACATAATGGAAAAAAGCCTACGGCACCTGGTATTCCCAGGCGGTCTCCCATCCAGGTACTAACCAGGCACGACCCTGCTTAGCATCCGAGATCAGACGAGATCGAGCGCATTCAGGGTGATGTGGCCGTAGGCAATCTTGCACCCTACTTACAACTCTCTTGACAAAAGCCAAGGTGGTCACCTCGGGCAATCGAGAAGAAAAATACAGCAGGTCGCCAAAGCCAACAACATAATGGAAAAAAGCCGACGGCACCTGGTATTCCCAGGCGGTCTCCCATCCAGTTACTAAACAGGCACGACCCTGCTTAGCATCCGAGATCAGACGAGATCGAGCGCATTCAGGGTGATGTGGCCATAGGCAATCTTGCATCCTACTTACAACTCTCTTGACAAAAGCCAAGGTGGTCACCTCGGGCAATCGAGAGGAAAAATACAGCAGGTCGCCAAAGCCAACAACATAATGGAAAAAAGCCTACGGCACCTGGTATTCCCAAGCGGTCTCCCTTCCAGGTACTAACCAGGCCCGACCCTGCTTAGCATCCGAGATAAGACGAGATTGAGCGCATTCAGGGTGATGTGGCTGTAGGCGATTTTGCACCCTACTTACAACTCTCTTGACAAAAGCCAAGCTGGTCACCTCGGGCAATCGAGAGGAAAAATACAGCAGGTCGCCAAAGCCAACAACATAATGGAAAAAAGCCTACGGCACCTGGTATTCCCAGGCGGTCTCCCATCCAGGTACTAACCAGGCCCGACCCTGCTTAGCATCCGAGATCAGACGAGATCGAGCGCATTCAGGATGATGTGGCCGTAGGCGATCTTGCACCCTACTTACAACTCTCTTGACAAAAGCTAGGTTGGTCACCTCGAGCAAACGAGAGGAAAAATACAGCAGGTCGCCAAAGCCAACAACATAATGGAAAAAAGCCTACGGCACCTGGTATTCCCAGGCGGTCTCCCATTCAGGTACTAAGCAGGCCCGACCCTGCTTAGCATCCGAGATGAGACGAGATCGAGCGCATTCAGGGTGATGTGGCCGTAGGCGATCTTGCATCCTACTTACAACTCTCTTGACAAAAGCCAAGGTGGTCACCTCGGGCAATCGATAGGAAAAATACAGCAGGTCGCCAAAGCCAACAACATAATGGAAAAAAGCCTACGGCACCTGGTATTCCCAAGCGGTCTCCCATCCAGGTACTAACCAGGCCCGACCCTGCTTAGCATCCGAGATCAGACGAGATTGAGCGCATTCAGGGTGATGTGGCTGTAGGCGATCTTGCAACCTACTTGCAACTCTCTTGACAAAAGCCAAGGTGGTCACCTCGGGCAATCGAGAGGAAAAATACAGCAGGTCGCCAAAGCCAACAACATAATGGAAAAAAGCCTACGGCACCTGGTATTCCCAGGCAGTCTCCCATCCAGGAACTAACCAGGCCCGACCCTGCTTAGCATCCGAGATCAGACGAGATAGAGCACATTCAGGGTGATGTGGCCGTAGGCAATCTTGCACCCTACTTACAACTCTCTTGACAAAAGCCAAGGTGGTCACCTCGGGCAATCGAGAGGAAAAATACAGCAGGTCGCCAAAGCCAACAACATAATGGAAAAAAGCCTACGGCACCTGCTATTCCCAGGCGGTCTACCATCCAGGTACTAACCAGGCCCGACCCTGCTTAGCATCCGAGATCAGACGAGATCGAGCGCATTCAGGGTGATGTGGCCGTAGGTGATCTTGCACCCTACTTACAACTCTCTTGACAAAAGCCAAGGTGGTCACCTCGGGCAATCGAGAGGAAAAATACAGCAGGTCGCCAAAGCCAACAACATAATGGAAAAAAGCCTACGGCACCTGGTATTCCCAAGCGGTCTCCCATCCAGGTATTAACCAGGCCCGACCCTGCTTAGCATCCGAGATCAGACGAGATTGAGCGCATTCAGGGTGATGTGGCTTTAGGCGGTCTTGCACCCTACTTACAACTCTCTTGACAAAAGCCAAGGTGGTCACCTCGGGCAATCGAAAAGAAAAATACAGCAGGTCGCCAAAGCCAACAACATAATGGAAAAAAGCCTACGGCACCTGGTATTCCCAGACGGTCTCCCATCCAGGTACTAACCAGGCCCGACCCTGCTTAGCATCCGAGATCAAACGAGATCGAGCGCATTCAGGGTGATGTGGCCGTAGGCAACCTTGCACCCTACTTACAACTCTCTTGACAAAAGCCAAGGTGGTCACCTCGGGCAATCGAAAAGAAAAATACAGCAGGTCGCCAAAGCCAACAACATAATGGAAAAAAGCCTACGGCACCTGGTATTCCCAGGCGGTTTCCCATCCAGGTACTAACCAGGCCCAAACCTGCTTAGCATCCGAGATCAGATGAGATCGAGTGCATTCAGGGTGATGTGGCCGTAGGCAATCTTGCACCCTACTTACAACTCTCTTGACAAAAGCCAAGGTGGTCAGCTCGGGCAATCGAGAGGAAAAATACAGCAGGTCGCCAAAGCCAACAACATAATGGAAAAAAGCCTACGGTATCTGGTATTCCCAGGCGGTCTCCCATCCAGGTACTAACCAGGCCCGACCCTGCTTAGCATCCGAGATCAGACGAGATCGAGCGCATTCAGGGTGATGTGGCTGTAGGCGATCTTGCACCCTACTTACAACTCTCTTGACAAAAGCCAAGCTGGTCACCTCGGGCAATCGAGAGGAAAAATACAGCAGGTCGCCAAATCCAACAACATAATGGAAAAAAGCCTACGGCACCTGGTATTCCCAGGCGGTCTCCCATCCAGGTACTTAACAGTCCCGACCCTGCTTAGCATCTGAGATCAGACGAGATCGAGCGCATTCAGGGTGATGCGGCCGTAGGCGATCTTGCACCCTACTTACAACTCTCTTGACAAAGGCCAAGGTGGTCACCTCGGGCAATCGAGAGGAAAAATACAGCAGGTCGCCAAAGCCAACAACATAATGGAAAAAAGCCTACGGCACCTGGTATTCCGAAGCGGTCTCCCATCCAGGTATTAACCAGGCCCGACCCTGCTTAGCATCCGAGATCAGACGAGATTGAGCGCATTCAGGGTGATGTGGCTTTAGGCGGTCTTGCACCCTACTTACAACTCTCTTGACAAAAGCCAAGGTGGTCACCTCGGGCAATCGAAAAGAAAAATACAGCAGGTCGCCAAAGCCAACAACATAATGGAAAAAAGCCTACGGCACCAGGTATTCCCAGACGGTCTCCCATCCAGGTACTAACCAGGCCCGACCCTGCTTAGCATCCGAGATCAAACGAGATCGAGCGCATTCAGGGTGATGTGGCCGTAGGCAACCTTGCACCCTACTTACAACTCTCTTGACAAAAGCCAAGGTGGTCACCTCGGGCAATCGAAAAGAAAAATACAGCAGGTCGCCAAAGCCAACAACATAATGGAAAAAAGCCTACGGCATCTGGTATTCCCAGGCGGTCTCCCATCCAGGTACTAACCAGGCCCGACCCTGCTTAGCATCCGAGATCAGACGAGATCGAGCGCATTCAGGGTGATGTGGCCGTAGGCGATCTTGCCTCCTACTTACAACTCTCTTGACAAAAGCCAAGGTGGTCACCTCGGGCAAACGATAGGAAAAATACAGCATGTCGCCAAAGCCAACAACATAATGGAAAAAAGCCTACGGCACCTGGTATTCCCAGGCGGTCTCCCATCCAGGTACTAACCAGGCCCGACCCTGCTTAGCATCCGAGGTCAGACGAGATCGAGCGCATTCAGGGTGATGTGGCTGTAGGCGATCTTGCACCCTACTTACAACTCTCTTGACAAAAGCCAAGCTGGTCACCTCGGGCAATCGAGAGGAAAAATACAGCAGGTCGCCAAAGCCAACAACATAATGGAAAAAAGCCTACGGCACCTGGTATTCCCAGGCGGTCTCCCATCCAGGTACTAACCAGGCCTGACCCTGCTTAGCATCGGAGATCAGACGAGATCGAACGCATTCAGGGTGATGTGGCCGTAGGCGATCTTGCACCCTACTTACAACTCTCTTGACAAAAGCCAAGGTGGTCACCTCGGGCAATCGAGAGGAAAAATACAGCAGGTCGCCAAAGCCAACAACATAATGGAAAAAAGCCTACGGCACCTGGTATTCCCAAGCGGTCTCCCATCCAGGTACTAACCAGGCCCGACCCTGCTTAACATCCGAGATCAGACGAGATCGAGTGCATTCAGGGTGATGTGGCCGTAGGCGATCTTGCACCCTACTTACAACTCTCTTGACAAAAGCTAAGGTGGTCACCTCGGGCAATCGAGAGGAAAAATACAGCAGGTCGCCAAAGCCAACAACATAATGGAAAAAAGCCTACGGCACCTGGTATTCCCAGGCGGTCTACCATCCAGGTACTAACCAGGCCTGACCCTGCTTAACATCCGAGATCAGACGAGATCGAGCGCATTCAGGGTGATGTGGCTGTAGGCGATCTTGCAACCTACTTACAACTCTCTTGACAAAAGCCAAGCTGGTCACCTCAGGCAATCGAGAGGAAAAATACAGCAGGTCGCCAAAGCCAACAACATAATGGAAAAAAGCCTACGGCACCTGGTATTCCCAGGCGGTCTCCCATCCAGGTACTAAGCAGGCCCGACCCTGCTTAGCATCCGAGATCAGACGAGATCTAGCGCATTCAGGGTGATGTGGCCGTAGGCGATCTTGCATCCTACTTACAACTCTCTTGACAAAAGCCAAGGTGGTCACCTCGGGCAATAGAGAGGAAAAATACAGCAGGTCGCCAAAGCCAACAACATAATGGAAAAAAGCCTAGGGGACCTTGTATTCCCAGGCGGTCTCCCATCCAGGTACTAACCAGGCCTGACCCTGCTTAGCACCCGAGATCAGACGAGATCGAGCGCATTCAGGGTGATGTGGCTGTAGGCGTTCTTGCATCCTACTTACAACTCTCTTGACAAAAGCCAAGCTGGTCACCTCGTGCAATCGAGAGGAAAAATACAGCAGGTCGCCAAAGCCAACAACATAATGGAAAAAAGAATACGGCACCTGGTATTCCCAGGTGGTCTCCCATCCAGATACTAAAAAGGCCCGACCCTGCTCAGCATCCGAGATCAGACGAGATCGAGCGCATTCAGGGTGATGTGGCTGTAGGCAATCTTGCACCCTACTTACAACTCTCTTGACAAAAGCCAAGCTGGTCACCTCGGGCAATTGAGAGGAAAAATACAGCAGGTCGCCAAAGCCAACAACATAATGGAAAAAAGCCTACGGCACCAGGTATTCCCAGACGGTCTCCCATCCAGGTACTAACCAGGCCCGACCCTGCTTAGCATCCGAGATCAAACGAGATCGAGCGCATTCAGGGTGATGTGGCCGTAGGCAACCTTGCACCCTACTTACAACTCTCTTGACAAAAGCCAAGGTGGTCACCTCGGGCAATCGAAAAGAAAAATACAGCAGGTCGCCAAAGCCAACAACATAATGGAAAAAAGCCTACGGCATCTGGTATTCCCAGGCGGTCTCCCATCCAGGTACTAACCAGGCCTGACCCTGCTTAGCATCCGAGGTCAGACGAGATCGAGCGCATTCAGGGTGATGTGGCTGTAGGCGATCTTGCACCCTACTTACAACTCTCTTGACAAAAGCCAAGCTGGTCACCTCGGGCAATCGAGAGGAAAAATACAGCAGGTCGCCAAAGCCAACAACATAATGGAAAAAAGCCTACGGCACCTGGTATTCCCAGGCGGTCTCCCATCCAGGTACTAACCAGGCCTGACCCTGCTTAGCATCGGAGATCAGACGAGATCGAACGCATTCAGGGTGATGTGGCCGTAGGCGATCTTGCACCCTACTTACAACTCTCTTGACAAAAGCCAAGGTGGTCACCTCGGGCAATCGAGAGGAAAAATACAGCAGGTCGCCAAAGCCAACAACATAATGGAAAAAAGCCTACGGCACCTGGTATTCCCAAGCGGTCTCCCATCCAGGTACTAACCAGGCCCGACCCTGCTTAACATCCGAGATCAGACGAGATCGAGTGCATTCAGGGTGATGTGGCCGTAGGCGATCTTGCACCCTACTTACAACTCTCTTGACAAAAGCCAAGGTGGTCACCTCGGGCAATCGAGAGGAAAAATACAGCAGGTCGCCAAAGCCAACAACATAATGGAAAAAAGCCTACGGCACCTGGTATTCCCAGGCGGTCTACCATCCAGGTACTAACCAGGCCTGACCCTGCTTAACATCCGAGATCAGACGAGATCGAGCGCATTCAGGGTGATGTGGCTGTAGGCGATCTTGCAACCTACTTACAACTCTCTTGACAAAAGCCAAGCTGGTCACCTCAGGCAATCGAGAGGAAAAATACAGCAGGTCGCCAAAGCCAACAACATAATGGAAAAAAGCCTACGGCACCTGGTATTCCCAGGCGGTCTCCCATCCAGGTACTAAGCAGGCCCGACCCTGCTTAGCATCCGAGATCAGACGAGATCTAGCGCATTCAGGGTGATGTGGCCGTAGGCGATCTTGCATCCTACTTACAACTCTCTTGACAAAAGCCAAGGTGGTCACCTCGGGCAATAGAGAGGAAAAATACAGCAGGTCGCCAAAGCCAACAACATAATGGAAAAAAGCCTAGGGGACCTTGTATTCCCAGGCGGTCTCCCATCCAGGTACTAACCAGGCCTGACCCTGCTTAGCACCCGAGATCAGACGAGATTGAGCGCATTCAGGGTGATGTGGCTGTAGGCGTTCTTGCATCCTACTTACAACTCTCTTGACAAAAGCCAAGCTGGTCACCTCGTGCAATCGAGAGGAAAAATACAGCAGGTCGCCAAAGCCAACAACATAATGGAAAAAAGAATACGGCACCTGGTATTCCCAGGTGGTCTCCCATCCAGATACTAAAAAGGCCCGACCCTGCTTAGCATCCGAGATCAGACGAGATCGAGCGCATTCAGGGTGATGTGGCTGTAGGCAATCTTGCACCCTACTTACAACTCTCTTGACAAAAGCCAAGCTGGTCACCTCGGGCAATCGAGAGGAAAAATACAGCAGGTCGCCAAAGCCAACAACATAATGGAAAAAAGCCTACGGCACCTGGTATTCCCAGGCGGTCTGCCCATCCAGGTACTAACCAGGCCCGACCCCGCTTAGCATCCGAGATCAGACGAGATCAAGCGCATTCAGGGTGATGTGGCCGTAGGCGATCTTGCACCCTACTTACAACTCTCTTGACAAAAGCCAAGGTGGTCACCTCGGGCAAACGAGAGGAAAAATACAGCAGGTCGCCTAAGCCAACAACATAATGGAAAAAAGCCTACGGCACCTGGTATTCCCAGGTGGTCTCCCATCCAGGTACTAACCAGGCCCGACCCTGCTTAGCATTCGAGATCAGACGAGATCGAGCGCATTCAGGGTGAGGTGGCTGTAGGCGATTTCCACCGTACTTACAACTCTCTTGACAAAAGCCAAGGTGGTCACCTCGGGCTATAGAGAGGAAAAATACAGCAGGTCGCCAAAGCCAACAACATAATGGAAAAAAGCCTACGGCACCTGGTATTCTCAGGCGGTCTCCCATCCAGGTACTAACCAGGCCCGACCCTGCTGAGCATCCGATATCAGATGAGATCGAGCGCATTCAGGGTGATGAGGCCGTAGACGATCTTGCACCTTACTTACAACTCTCTTGACGAAAGCCAAGGCGGTCACCTCGGGCAATCGAGAGGAAAAATACAGCAGGTCGCCAAAGCCAACAACATAATGGAAAAAAGCCTACGGCACCTGGTATTCCCAGGCGCTCACCCATCCAGGTTCTAACCAGGCCCAACCCTGCTTAGCATCCAAGATCAGACGAGATCGAGCGCATTCAGGGTGATGTGGCCGTAGGAGATCTTGCACCCTACTTACAACTCTCTTGACAAATGCCAAGGTGGTCACCTCGGGGAAACGAGAGGAAAAATACAGCAGGTCGCCAAAGCCAACAACATAATGGAAAAAAGCCTACGGCACCTGGTATCCCCAGGCGGAATCCCATCCAGGTACTAACCAGGCCCGACCCTGCTTAGCATCCGAGATCAGACGAGATTGAGCGCATTCAGGGTGATGTGGCCATAGGCGATCTTGCTTCCTATTTACAACTCTCTTGACAAAAGCCAAGGTGGTCACCTCGGGCAAACGAGAGGAAAAATACAGCAGGTCGCCAAAGCCAACAACATAATGGAAAAAAGCCTACGGCACCTGGTATTCCCAGGCGGTCTCCCATCCAGGTACTAACCAGGCCCGACCCTGCTTAGCATCCGAGATCAGACAAGATCGAGCGCATTCAGGGTGATGTGGCTGTAGGCAATCTTGCACCCTACTTACAACTCTCTTGACAAAAGCCAAGGTGGTCACCTCGGGCAATCGAGAGGAAAAATACAACATAATGGAAAAAAGCCTACGGCACCTGGTATTCCCAGGCAGAATCCCATCCAGGTACTAACCAGGTCCGACCCTGCTTAGCATCCGAGATCAGACGAGATTGAGCGCATGCAGGGTGATGTGGCCATAGGCGATCTTGCTCCCTACTTACAACTCTCTTGACAAAAGCCAAGGTGGTCACCTCGGGCAAACGAGAGGAAAAATACAGCAGGTCGCCAAAGCCAACAACATAATGGAAAAAAGCCTACGGCACCTGGTATTCCCAGGCGGTCTCCCATCCAGGCACTAACCAGGCCCGACCCTGCTTAGCATCCGAGATCAGACGAGATCGAGCGCATTCAGGGTGATGTGGCTGTAGGCAATCTTGCACCCTACTTACAACTCTCTTGACAAAAGCCAAGGTGGTCACCTCGGGCAAACGAGAGGAAAAATACAGCAGGTCGCCAAAGCCAACAACATAATGGAAAAAAGCCTACGGCACCTGGTATTCCCAGGCGGTCTCCCATCCAGGTACTAACCAGGCCCGACCCTGCTTAGCATCCGAGATCAGACGAGATTGAGCGCATTCAGGGTGATGTGGCCATAGGCAATCTTGCACCCTACTTACAACTCTCTTGACAAAAGCCAAGGTGGTCACCTCGGGCAATAGAGAGGAAAAATACAGCAGGTCGCCAAAGCCAACAACATAATGGAAAAAAGCCTACGGCACCTGGTATTCCCAGGTGGTCTCCCATCTAGGAACTAACCAGGCCCGACCCTGCTTAGCATCCAAGATCAGACGAGATCGAGCGCATTCAGGGTGATATGGCTGTAGGCGATTATCCTCCCTACTTACAACTCTCTTGACAAAAGCCAAGGTGGTCACCTCGTGCAATAGAGAGGAAAAATACAGCAGGTCGCCAAAGCCAACAACATAATGGAAAAAAGCCTATGGCACCTGGTATTCCCAGGCGGTCTCCCATCCAGGTACTAACCAGGCCCGACCCTGCTTAGCATCCGAGATCAGATGAGATCGAGCGCATTCAGGGTGATGTGGCCGTAAGCAATCTTGCATCCTACTTACAACTCTCTTGACAAAAGCCAAGGTGGTCATCTCGGGCAATCGAGAGGAAAAATACAGCAGCTTGCCAAAGCCAACAACATAATGGAAAAAAGCCTACGGCACCTGGTATTCCCAGGCGGTCTCCCATCCAGGTACTAACCAGGCCCGACCCTGCTTAGCATCCGAGATCAGACGAGATCGGGTGCATTCAGGGTGATGTGGCCATAGGCGATCTTGCACCCTACTTACAACTCTCTTTACAAAAGCCAAGGTGGTCACCTCGGGCAATCGAGAGGAAAAATACAGCAGGTCGCCAAAGCCAACAACATAATGGAAAAAAGCCTACGGCACCTGGTATTCCCAGGCGGTCTCCCATCCAGGTACCAACCAGGCCCGACCCTGCTTAGCATACGAGATCAGACGAGATCGACCGCATTCAGAGCGATGTGGCCGTAGGCGATCTTGCACCCTACTTACAACTCTCTTGACAAAAGCCAAGGTGGTCACCTTGGGCAATCGAGAGGAAAAATACAGCAGGTCGCCAAAGCCAACAACATAATGGGAAAAAGCCTACGGCACCTGGTATTCCCAGGCGGTCTCCCATCCAGGTACTAACCAGGCCCGACCCTGCTTAGCATCTAAGATCAGATGAGATCGAGCGCATTCAGGGTGATGTGGCCATAGGCGATCTTGCACCCTACTTACAACTCTCTTTACAAAAGCCAAGGTGGTCACCTCGGGCAATCGAGAGGAAAAATACAGCAGGTCACCAAAGCCAACAACATAATGGAAAAAAGCCTACGGCACCTGGTATTCCCAGGCGGTCTCCCATCCAGGTACTAACCAGGCCCGACCCTACTTAGCTTCCGAGATCAGACGAGATCGAGCGCATTCAGGGTGATGTGGCGGTAGGCGATCTTGCACCCTACTTACAACTCTCTTGACAAAAGCCAAGGTGGTCACCTCGGGCAATGGAGAGGAAAAATACAGCAGGTCGCCAAAGCCAACAACATAATGGAAAAAAGCCTACGGCACCTGGTATTCCCAGACGGTCTCCCATCCAGGTACTAACCAGGCCCGACCCTGCTTAGCATCCGAGATCAGACAAGATGGAGCGCATTCGGGGTGATGTGGCCGTAGGTGATTTTGTGCCCTACTTACAACTCTCTTGACAAAAGCCAAGGTGGTCACCTTGGGCAATCGAGAGGAAAAATACAGCAGGTCACCAAAGCCAAAAACATAATGGCAAAAAGCCTACGGCACCTGGTATTCCCAGGCGGTCTCCCATCCAGGTACTAACCAGGCACGACCCTGCTTAGCATCCGAGATCAGACGAGATCGAGCGCATTCAGGGTGATGTGGCCGTAGGCGATCTCGCACCCTACTTACAACTCTCTTGACAAAAGCCAAGGTGGTCACCTCGGGCAATCGAGAGGAAAAATACAGCAGGTCGCCAAAGCTAACAACATAATGGAAAAAAGCCTACGGCACCTAGTATTCCCAGGCGGTCTGCCCATCCAGGTACTAACCAGGCCCGACCCCGCTTAGCATCCGAGATCAGACGAGATCGAGCGCATTCAGGGTGATGTGGCCGTAGGCGATCTTGCACCCTACTTACAACTCTCTTGACAAAAGCCAAGGTGGTCACCTCGGGCAATAGAGAGGAAAAATACAGCAGGTCGCCAAAGCCAACAACATAATGGAAAAAAGCCTACGGCACCTGGTATTCCCAGGCGGTCTCCCATCCAGGTACTAACCAGGCACGACCCTGCTTAGCATCCGAGATCAGACGAGATCGAGCGCATTCAGGGTGATGTGGCCGTAGGTGATCTTGCTCCCTACTTACAACTCTCTTGACAAAAGCCAAGGTGGTCACCTCGGGCAATCGAGAGGAAAAATACAGCAGGTCGCCAAAGCCAACAACATAATGGAAAAAAGCCTACGGCACCTGGTATTCCCAGGCGGTCTCCCATCCAGGTACTAACCAGGCCCGACCCTGCTTAGCATCCGAGATCAGATGAGATCGAGCGCATTCAGGGTGATGTGGCCGTAGGCGATCTTGCACCCTACTTACAACTCTCTTGACAAAAGCCAAGGTGGTCACCTCGGGCAATCGAGATGAAAAATACAGCAGGTCGCCAAAGTCAACAACATAATGGAAAAAAGCCTACGGCACCTGGTATTCCCAGTCGGGCTCCCATCCAGGTACTAACCAGGCCCGACCCTGCTTAGCATCCGAGATCAGACGACATCGAGCGCAATCAGGGTGATGTGGCCGTAGGCGATCTTGCACCCTACTTACAACTCTCTTGACAAAAGCCAATGTGGTCACCTCGGGCAATCGAGATGAAAAATACAGCAGGTCGCCAAAGCCAACAACATAATGGAAAAAAGCCTATGGCACCTTGTATTCCCAGGCGGTCACCCATCCAGGTACTAAGCAGGCCCGACCCTGTTTAGCATCCGAGATCAGACGAGATCGAGCGCATTCAGGGTGATGTGGCCGTAGGCAATCTTGCACCCTAGTTACAACTCTCTTGACAAAAGCCAATGTGGTCACCTCGGGCAATTGAGATGAAAATAACAGCAGGTCGCCAAAGCCAACAACATAATGGAAAAAAGCCTACGGCACCTGGTATTCCCAGGCGGTCTCCCATCCAGGTACTAACCAGGCCCGACCCTGCTTAGTATCCGAGATCAGATGAAATCGAGCGCATTCAGGGTAATGTGGCCGTAGGCAATCTTGCACCCTACTTACAAATCTCTTGACAAAAGCCAAGGTGGTCACCTCAGGTAATCGAGAGGAAAAATACAGCAGGTCACCAAAGCCAACAACATAATGGAAAAAAGCCTACGGAACCTGGTATTCCCAGGCGGTCTCCCATCCAGGTACTAACCAGGCCCGACCCTGCTTAGCTTCCGAGATCAGACGAGATCGTGCGCATTCAGGGTGATGTGGCCGTAGGCGATCTTGCACCCTACTTACAACTCTCTTGACAAAAGCCAAGGTGGTCACCTCGGGCAATCGAGAGGAAAAATACAGCAGGTCGCCAAAGCCAACAACATAATGGAAAAAAGCCTACGGCACCTGGTATTCCCAGGCGGTCTCCCATCCAGGTACTAACTAGGCCCGACCCTGCTTAGCATCCGAGATCAGATGAGATCGAGCGCATTCAGGGTGATGGAGCTGTAGGCGATCTTGCACCCTACTTACAACTCTCTTGACAAAAGCCAAGGTGGTCACCTTGGGCAATCGAGAGGAAAAATACAGCAGGTCGCCAAAGCCAACAACATAATGGAAAAAAGCCTACGGCACCTGGGATTCCCAGGCGGTCTCCCATCCAGGTACTAACCAGGCCCGACCCTGCTTAGCATCCGAGATCAGACGACATCGAGCGCATTCACGGTGATGTGGCCATAGGCGATCTTGCACCCTACTTACAACTCTCTTGACAAAAGCCAAGGTGGTCACCTCGGGCAATCGAGAGGAAAAATAGAGCAGGTCGCCAAAGCCAACAACATAATGGAAAAAAGACTACGGCACCTGGTATTCCCAGGCGGTCTCCCATCCAGGTACCAACCAGGCCTGACCCTGCTTAGCATCCGAGATCAGACGAGATCGATCGCATTCAGTTTGATGCGGCCGTAGGTGATCTTGCACCCTACTTACAACTCTCTTGACAAAAGCCAAGGTGGTCACCTCGGGCAATCGAGAGGAAAAATACAGCAGGTCGCCAAAGCCAACAACATAATGGAAAAAAGCCTACGGCACCTGGTATTCCCAGGCGGTCTCCCATCCAGGTACTAACCAGGCCCAACCCTGCTTAGCATCCGAGATCAGACGAGATCGAGCGCATTCAGGGTGATGTGGACGTAGGCGATCTTGCACCCTACTTACAACTCTCTTGACAAAAGCCAAGGTGGTCACCTCGGGCAATCGAGAGGAAAAATACAGCAGGTCGCCAAAGTCAACAACATAATGGAAAAAAGCCTATGGCACCTGGTATTCCCAGTCGGGCTCCCATCCAGGTACTAACCAGGCCCGACCCTGCTTAGCATCCGAGATCAGACAAGATCGAGCGCAATCAGGGTGATGTGGCCGTAGGCGATCTTGCACACTACTTACAACTCTCTTGACAAAAGCCAATGTGGTCACCTCGGGCAATCGAGATGAAAAATACAGCAGGTCGCCAAAGCCAACAACATAATGGAAAAAAGCCTACGGCACCTGGTATTCCCAGGCGGTCTCCCATCCAGGTACTAACCAGGCGCGACCCTGCTTAGCATCCGAGATCAGACGAGATCGAGCGCATTCAGGGTGAAGTGACCGTAGGCGATCTTGCACCCTACTTACAACTCTCTTGACAAAAGCCAAGGTGGTCACCTCTTGCAAACGAGAGGAAAAATACAACAGGTCGCCAAAGCCAACAACATAATGGAAAAAAGCCTACGGCACCTGGTATCCCCAGGCGGTCTCCCATCCAGGTACTAACCAGGCTTACCCTACTTAGCATCCGAGATCAGATGAGATCGAGCGCATTCAGGGTGATGTGGCCGTAGGCAATCTTGAACCCTACTTACAACTCTCTTGACGAAAGCCAAGGTGGTCACCTCAGGCAATCGAGAGGAAAAATACAGCAGGTCGCCAAAGCCAACAACATAATGGAAAAAAGCCTATGGCACCTGGTATTCCCAGGCGGTCTCCCAACCAGGTACTAACCAGGCCCGACCCTGCTTAGCATCCGAGATCAGACGAGATTGAGCGCATTCAGGGTGATGTGGCTGTAGGCGATCTTGCACCCTACTTACAACTCTCTTGACAAAAGCCAAGGTGGTCACCTCGGGCAATCGAGAGGAAAAATACAGCAGGTCGCCAAAGTCAACAACATAATGGAAAAAAGCCTACGGCACCTGGTATTCCCAGTCGGGCTCCCATCCAGGTACTAACCAGGCCCGACCCTGCTTAGCATCCGAGATCAGACGACATCGAGCGCAATCAGGGTGATGTGGCCGTAGGCGATCTTGCACCCTACTTACAACTCTCTTGACAAAAGCCAATGTGGTCACCTCGGGCAATCGAGATGAAAAATACAGCAGGTCGCCAAAGCCAACAACATAATGGAAAAAAGCCTATGGCACCTTGTATTCCCAGGCGGTCACCCATCCAGGTACTAAGCAGGCCCGACCCTGTTTAGCATCCGAGATCAGACGAGATCGAGCGCATTCAGGGTGATGTGGCCGTAGGCAATCTTGCACCCTAGTTACAACTCTCTTGACAAAAGCCAATGTGGTCACCTCGGGCAATTGAGATGAAAATAACAGCAGGTCGCCAAAGCCAACAACATAATGGAAAAAAGCCTACGGCACCTGGTATTCCCAGGCGGTCTCCCATCCAGGTACTAACCAGGCCCGACCCTGCTTAGTATCCGAGATCAGATGAAATCGAGCGCATTCAGGGTAATGTGGCCGTAGGCAATCTTGCACCCTACTTACAAATCTCTTGACAAAAGCCAAGGTGGTCACCTCAGGTAATCGAGAGGAAAAATACAGCAGGTCACCAAAGCCAACAACATAATGGAAAAAAGCCTACGGAACCTGGTATTCCCAGGCGGTCTCCCATCCAGGTACTAACCAGGCCCGACCCTGCTTAGCTTCCGAGATCAGACGAGATCGTGCGCATTCAGGGTGATGTGGCCGTAGGCGATCTTGCACCCTACTTACAACTCTCTTGACAAAAGCCAAGGTGGTCACCTCGGGCAATCGAGAGGAAAAATACAGCAGGTCGCCAAAGCCAACAACATAATGGAAAAAAGCCTACGGCACCTGGTATTCCCAGGCGGTCTCCCATCCAGGTACTAACTAGGCCCGACCCTGCTTAGCATCCGAGATCAGATGAGATCGAGCGCATTCAGGGTGATGGAGCTGTAGGCGATCTTGCACCCTACTTACAACTCTCTTGACAAAAGCCAAGGTGGTCACCTTGGGCAATCGAGAGGAAAAATACAGCAGGTCGCCAAAGCCAACAACATAATGGAAAAAAGCCTACGGCACCTGGGATTCCCAGGCGGTCTCCCATCCAGGTACTAACCAGGCCCGACCCTGCTTAGCATCCGAGATCAGACGACATCGAGCGCATTCACGGTGATGTGGCCATAGGCGATCTTGCACCCTACTTACAACTCTCTTGACAAAAGCCAAGGTGGTCACCTCGGGCAATCGAGAGGAAAAATAGAGCAGGTCGCCAAAGCCAACAACATAATGGAAAAAAGACTACGGCACCTGGTATTCCCAGGCGGTCTCCCATCCAGGTACCAACCAGGCCTGACCCTGCTTAGCATCCGAGATCAGACGAGATCGATCGCATTCAGTTTGATGCGGCCGTAGGTGATCTTGCACCCTACTTACAACTCTCTTGACAAAAGCCAAGGTGGTCACCTCGGGCAATCGAGAGGAAAAATACAGCAGGTCGCCAAAGCCAACAACATAATGGAAAAAAGCCTACGGCACCTGGTATTCCCAGGCGGTCTCCCATCCAGGTACTAACCAGGCCCAACCCTGCTTAGCATCCGAGATCAGACGAGATCGAGCGCATTCAGGGTGATGTGGACGTAGGCGATCTTGCACCCTACTTACAACTCTCTTGACAAAAGCCAAGGTGGTCACCTCGGGCAATCGAGAGGAAAAATACAGCAGGTCGCCAAAGTCAACAACATAATGGAAAAAAGCCTATGGCACCTGGTATTCCCAGTCGGGCTCCCATCCAGGTACTAACCAGGCCCGACCCTGCTTAGCATCCGAGATCAGACAAGATCGAGCGCAATCAGGGTGATGTGGCCGTAGGCGATCTTGCACACTACTTACAACTCTCTTGACAAAAGCCAATGTGGTCACCTCGGGCAATCGAGATGAAAAATACAGCAGGTCGCCAAAGCCAACAACATAATGGAAAAAAGCCTACGGCACCTGGTATTCCCAGGCGGTCTCCCATCCAGGTACTAACCAGGCGCGACCCTGCTTAGCATCCGAGATCAGACGAGATCGAGCGCATTCAGGGTGAAGTGACCGTAGGCGATCTTGCACCCTACTTACAACTCTCTTGACAAAAGCCAAGGTGGTCACCTCTTGCAAACGAGAGGAAAAATACAACAGGTCGCCAAAGCCAACAACATAATGGAAAAAAGCCTACGGCACCTGGTATCCCCAGGCGGTCTCCCATCCAGGTACTAACCAGGCTTACCCTACTTAGCATCCGAGATCAGATGAGATCGAGCGCATTCAGGGTGATGTGGCCGTAGGCAATCTTGAACCCTACTTACAACTCTCTTGACGAAAGCCAAGGTGGTCACCTCAGGCAATCGAGAGGAAAAATACAGCAGGTCGCCAAAGCCAACAACATAATGGAAAAAAGCCTATGGCACCTGGTATTCCCAGGCGGTCTCCCAACCAGGTACTAACCAGGCCCGACCCTGCTTAGCATCCGAGATCAGACGAGATTGAGCGCATTCAGGGTGATGTGGCTGTAGGCGATCTTGCACCCTACTTACAACTCTCTTGACAAAAGCCAAGGTGGTCACCTCGGGCAATCGAGAGGAAAAATACAGCAGGTCGCCAAAGCCAACAACATAATGGAAAAAAGCCTACGGCACCTGGTATTCCCAGGCGGTCTCCCATCCAGGTACTAACCAGGCCCGACTCTGCTTAGCATCCAAGATCAGACAAGATCGAGCGCATTCAGGGTGATGTGGCCGTAGGCAACCTTGCACCCTACTTACAACTCTCTTGACAAACGCCAAGGTGGTCACCTCGGGCAATCGAGAGGAAAAATACAGCAGGTCGCCAAAGCCAACAACATAATGGAAAAAAGCCTACGGCACCTGGTATTCCCAGGTGGTTTCCCATCCAGGTACTAACCAGGCCCGACCCTGCTTAGCATCTGAGATCAGACGAGATCGAGCGCATTCAGGGTGATGTGGCTGTAGGCAATCTTGCATCCTACTTACAACTCTCTTGACAAAAGCCAAGGTGGTCACCTCGGGCAATCGAGAGGAAAAATACAGCAGGTCGCCAAAGCCAACAACATAATGGAAAAAAACCTACAGCACCTGGTATTCCTGGTGGTCTCCCATTCAGGTACTAACCAGGCCCGACACTGCTTAGCATCCGAGATCAGACGAGATCGAGCGCATTCAGGGTGATGTGGCCGTAGACGATCTTGCACCCTACTTACAACTCTCTTGACAAAAGCCAAGGTGGTCACCTCGGGAAATCGATAGGAAAAATACAGCAGGTCGCCAAAGCCAACAACATAATGGAAAAAAGCCTACGGCACCTGGTATTCCCAAGCGGTCTCCCATCCAGGTACTAACCAGGCCCGTCCCTGCTTAGCATCCGAGATCAGACGAGATTGAGCGCATTCAGGGTGATGTGGCTGTAGGCGATCTTGCACCCTACTTACAACTCTCTTGACAAAAGCCAAGGTGGTCACCTCGGGCAATCGAGAGGAAAAATACAGCAGGTCGCCAAAGCCAACAACATAATGGAAAAAAGCCTACGGCACCTGGTATTCCCAGGCGGTCTCCCATCCAGGTACTAACCAGGCACGACACTGCTTAGCATCCGAGATCAGACGAGATCGAGCGTATTCAGGCTGATGTGGCCGTAGGCGATTTTGCACCCTACTTACAACTCTCTTGACAAAAGCCAAGGTGGTCACCTCGGGCAATCGAGAGGAAAAATGCAACAGGTCGCCAAAGCCAACAACATAATGGAAAAAAGCCTACGGCACCTGGTATTCCCAGGCAGTCTCCCATCCAGGTACTAACCAGGCCCGACCCTGCTTAGCATCCGAGATCAGATGATATCGAGCGCATTCAGGGTGATGTGGCCGTAGGCAATCTTGAACCCTACTTACAACTCTCTTGACAAAAGCCAAGGTGGTCACCTCGAGCAATCGAGAGGAAAAATACAGCAGGTCGCCAAAGCCAACAACATAATGGAAAAAAGCCTACAGCACCTGGTATTCCCAGGCGGTCTCCCATCCAGGTACTAACCAGGCCTGAATCTGCTTAGCATCCAAGATCAGACGAGATCGAGCGCACTCAGGGTGATGTGGCCGTAGGCAATCTTGCACCCTACTTACAACTCTCTTGACAAAAGCCAAGATGGTCACCTCGGGCAATCGAGAGGAAAAATACAGCAGGTCGCCAAAGCCAACAACATAATGGAAAAAAGCCTACGGCACCTGGTATTCCCAGGCGGTCTCCCATCCAGGTACTAACCAGGCCCGACCCTGCTTAGCAGCCGAGATCAGACGAGATCAAGCGCATTCAGGGTGATGTTGCCGTAGGCGATCTTGCACCCTACTTACAACTCTCTTGACAAAAGCCAAGGTGGTCACCTCGGGCAATCGAGAGGAAAAATACAGCAGGTCGCCAAAGCCAACAACATAATGGAAAAAAGCCTACGGCACCTGGTATTCCCAGGCGGTCTCCCATCCAGGTACTAACCAGGCCCGACCCTGCTTAGCATCCGAGATCAAACGAGATCGAGCGCATTCAGGGTGATGTGGCCGTAGGCGACCTTGATCCCTGCTTACAACTCTCTTGACAAAAGCCAAGGTGGTCACCTCGGGCAATCGAAAAGAAAAATACAGCAGGTCGCCAAAGCCAACAACATAATGGAAAAAAGCCTACGGCACCTGGTATTAACAGGCGGTCTCCCATCCAGGTACTAACCAGGCCCGACCCTGCTTAGCATCCGAGATCAGATGAGATCGAGCGCATTCAGGGTGATGTGGCCGTAGGCGACCTTGCACCCTACTTACAACTCTCTTGACAAAAGCCAAGGTGGTCACCTCGGGCAATCGAAAAGAAAAATACAGCAGGTCGCCAAAGCCAACAACATAATGGAAAAAAGCCTACGGCACCTGGTATTCCAAGGCGGTCTCCCATCCGGGTACTAACCAGGCCCGACCCTGCTTAGCATCCGAGATCAGACGAGATCGAGCGCATTCAGGGTGATGTGGCCGTAGGCGGTTTTGCACCCTACTTACAACTCTCTTGACAAAAGCCAAGGTGGTCACCTCGAGCAATCGAGAGGAAAAATACAGCAGGTCGCCAAAGCCAACAACATAATGGAAAAAAGCCTACAGCACCTGGTATTCCCAGGCGGTCTCCCATCCAGGTACTAACCAGGCCTGAATCTGCTTAGCATCCAAGATCAGACGAGATCGAGCGCACTCAGGGTGATGTGGCCGTAGGCAATCTTGCACCCTACTTACAACTCCCTTGACAAAAGCCAAGATGGTCACCTCGGGCAATCGAGAGGAAAAATATAGCAGGTCGCCAAAGCCACCAACATAATGGAAAAAAGCCTACGGCACCTGGTATTCCCAGGCGGTCTCCCATCCAGGTACTAACCAGGCCCGAACCTGCTTAGCATGCGAGATCAAACGAGATCGAGCGCACTCAGGGTGATGTGGCCGTAGGCGATCTGGCAACCTACTTACAACTCTCTTGACAAAAGCCAAGGTGGTCACCTCGGGCAATCGAGTGGAAAAATACGGCAGGTCGCCAAAGCCAACAACATAATGGAAAAAAGCCTGCGGCACCTGGTATTCCCAGGCGGTCTCCCATCCAGGTACTAACCAGGCCCAACCCTGCTTAGCATCCGAGATCAGACGAGATCGAGCGCATTCAGGGTGATTTGGCCGTAGGTGATCTTGCATCCTACTTACAACTCTCTTGACAAAAGCCAAGGTGGTCACCTCGGGCAATCGAGAGGAAAAATACAGCAGGTCGCCAAAGCCAACAACATAATGGAAAAAAGCCTACGGCACCTGGTATTCCCAGGCAGTCTCCCATCCAGGTACTAACCAGGCCCGACCCTGCTTAGCATCCGAGATCAGACGAGATCAAGCGCATTCAGGGTGATGTGGCCGTAAGCGATCTTGCAACCTACTTACAACTCTCTTGACAAAAGCCAAGGTGGTCACCTTGGGCAATCGAGAGGAAAAATACAGCAGGTCGCCAAAGCCAACAACATAATGGAAAAAAGCCTATGGCACCTGGTATTCCCAGGCGGTCTGCCATCCAGGTACTAACCAGGCCCGACCCTGCTTAGCATCCGAGATCAGACAAGATCGAGCGCATTCAGGGTGATGTAGTCGTAGGCGACCTTGACCCCTACTTACAACTCTCTTGACAAAAGCCAAGGTGGTCACCTCGGGCAATCGAAAAGAAAAATACAGCAGGTCGCCAAAGCCAACAACATAATGGAAAAAAGCCTACGGCACCTGGTATTAACAGGCGGTCTCCCATCCAGGTACTAACCAGGCCCGACCCTGCTTAGCATCCGCGATCAGATGAGATCGAGCGCATTCAGGGTGATGTGGCCATAGGCGACCTTGCACCCTACTTACAACTCTCTTGACAAAAGCCAAGGTGGTCACCTCGGGCAATCGAAAAGAAAAATACAGCAGGTCGCCAAAGCCAACAACATAATGGAAAAAAGCCTACAGCACCTGGTATTCCAAGGCGGTCTCCCATCCGGGTACTAACCAGGCCCGACCCTGCTTAGCATCCGAGATCAGACCAGATCGAGCGCATTCAGGGTGATGTGGCCGTAGGCGATCTTGCACCCTACTTACAACTCTCTTGACAAAAGCCAAGGTGGTCACCTCGAGCAATCGAGAGGAAAAATACAGCAGGTCGCCAAAGCCAACAACATAATGGAAAAAAGCCTACAGCACCTGGTATTCCCAGGCGGTCTCCCATCCAGGTACTAACCAGGCCTGACACTGCTTAGCATCCGAGATCAGACGAGATCAAGCGCATTCAGGGTGATGTGGCCGTAGGCGATCTTGCACCTTAATAACAACTCTCTTGACAAAAGCCAAGGTGGTCACCTCGGGCAATCGAGAGGAAAAATACAGCAGGTCGCCAAAGCCAACAACATAATGGAAAAAAGCCTACGGCACCTGGTATTCCCAGGCGGTCTCCCATCCAGGTACTAACCAGGCCCGACCCTGCTTAGCATCCGAGATCAGACGAGATCGAGCGCATTAAGGGTGATGTGGCCGTAGGCGATCTTGCCCCCTACTTACATCTTTCTTGACAAAAGCCAAGGTGGTCACCTCGGGCAATCGAGAGGAAAAATACAGCAGGTCGCCAAAGCCAACAACATAATGGAAAAAAGCCTACGGCACCTGGTATTCCCAGGTGGTCTCCCATCCAGGTATTAACCAGGCCCGACCCTGCTTCGCATCCGAGATCAGACGAGATCGAGCGCATTCAGGGTGATGTGGCCGTAGGCGATCTTGCACCCTACTTACAACTCTCTTGACAAAAGCCAAGGTGGTCACCTCGGGCAATCGAGAGGAAAAATACAGCAGGTCGCCAAAGCCAACAACATAATGGAAAAAAGCCTACGGCACCTGGTATTCCCAGGCGGTCTCCCATCCAGGTATTAACCAGGCCCGACCCTGCTTAGCATCCGAGATCAGACGAGATCGAGCGCATAAGGGGTGATGTGGCTGTAGGCGATCTTGCACCCTACTTACAACTCTCTTGACAAAAGCCAAGGTGGTCACCTCGGGCAATCGAGAGGAAAAATACAGCAGGTCGCCAAAGCCAACAACATAATGGAAAAAAGCCTACGGCACCTGCTATTTCCAGGCGGTCTCCCATCCAGGTACTAACCAGGCCCGACCCTGCTTAGCATCCGAGATCAGACGAGATCGAGCGCATTTAGGGTGATGTGGCCGTAGGCGATCTTGCACCCTACTTACAACTCTCTTGACAAAAGCCAAGGTGGTCACCTCGGGCAAGCGAGAGGAAAAATACAGCAGGTCGCCAAAGCCAACAACATAATGGCCAAAAGCCTACGGCACCTGGTATTCCCAGGCGGTCTCCCATGCAGGTACTAACCAGGCCCGACCCTGCTTAGCATCCGACATCAGACGAGATCGAGCGCATTCAGGGTGATGTGGCCGTAGGCGATCTTGCACCCTACTTACAACTCTCTTGACAAAAGCCAAGGTGGTCACCTCGGGCAATCGAGAGGAAAAATACAGCAGGTCGCCAAAGCCAACAACATAATGGAAAAAAGCCTACGGCACATGGTATTCCCAGGCGGTCTCCCATCCATGTACTAACCATGCCCTACCCTGCTTAGCATCCGAGATCAGATGATATCGAGCGCATTCAGGGTGATGTGGCCGTAGGCGATCTTGCCCCCTACTTACAACTCTCTTGACAAAAGCCAAGATGGTCACCTTGGGCAATCGAGAGGAAAAATACAGCAGGTCGCCAAAGCCAACAACATAATGGAAAAAAGCCTACGGCACCTGGTATTCCCAGGCGGTCTCCCATCCAGGTACTAACCAGGCCCGACCCTGCTTAGCATCCGAGATCAGACGAGATCGAGCGCATTCAGGGTGATGTGGCCGTAGGCGATCTTGCTCCCTACTTACAACTCTCTTGACAAAAGCCAAGGTGGTCACCTCGGGCAATCGAGAGGAAAAATACAGCAGGTCGCCAAAGCCAACAACATAATGGAAAAAAGCCTACGGCACCTGGTATTCCCAGGCGGTCTCCCATCCAGGTACTAACCAGGCCAGACCCTGCTTAGCATCCGAGATCAGACGAGATCGAGCGCATTCAGGGTGATGTGGCCGTAGGCGATCCTGCACCCTACTTACAACTCTCTTGACAAAAGCCAAGGTGGTCACCTCGGGCAATGGAGAGGAAAAATACAGCAGGTCGCCAAAGCCAACAACATAATGGAAAAAAGCCTACGGCACCTGGTATTCCCAGGCCGTCTCCCATCCAGGTACTAACCAGGCCCGACCCTGTTTAGCATCCCAGATCAGACGAGATCGAGTGCATTCAGGGTGATGTGGCCGTAGGCGATCTTGCGCTCTACTTACAACTCTCTTGACAAAAGCCAAGGTGGTCACCTCGGGCAATCGAGAGGAAAAATACAGCAGGTCGCCAAAGCCAACAACATAATGGAAAAAAGCCTACGGCACCTGGTAATCCCAGGCGGTCTCCCTTCCAGGTACTAACCAGGCCCGACCCTGCTTAGCATCCGAGATCAGACGAGATCGAGCGCATTCAGGGTGATTTGGCCGTAGGCAATCTTGCACCCTACTTACAACTCTCTTGACAAAAGCCAAGGTGGTCACCTCAGGCAATCGAGAGGAAAAATACAGCAGGTCGCCAAAGCCAACAACATAATGGAAAAAAGCCTACGGCACCTGGTATTCCCAGGCGGTCTCCCATGCAGGTACTAACCAGGCCCGACCCTGCTTATCATCCGACGAGATCGAGCGCATTCAGGGTGATGTGGCCGTAGGCGATCTTGCACCCTACTTACAACTCTCTTGACAAAAGCCAAGGTGGTCACCTCGGGCAATGGAAAGGAAAAATACAGCAGGTCGCCAAAGCCAACAACATAATGGAAAAAAGCCTACGGCACCTGGTATTCCCAGGCGGTCTCCCATCCAGGTTCTAACCAGGCCCGACCCTGCTTAGCGTCCGAGATCAGACGAGATCGAGCGCATTCAGGGTGATGTGGCCGTAGGCGATCTTGCACCCTACTTACAACTCTCTTGACAAAAGCCAAGGTGGTCACCTCGGGCAATCATGAGGAAAAATACAGCAGGTCACCAAAGCCAACAACATAATGGAAAAAAGCCTACGGCACATGGTATTCCCAGGCGGTCTCCCATCCAGGTACTAACCATGCCCTACCCTGCTTAGCATCCGAGATCAGATGATATTGAGCGCATTCAGGGTGATGTGGCCGTAGGCGATCTTGCACCCTACTTACAACTCTCTTGACAAAAGCCAAGGTGGTCACCTCGGGCAATCGAGAGGAAAAATACAGCAGGTCGCCAAAGCCAACAACATAATGGAAAAAAGCCTACGGCACCTGGTATTCCCAGGCGGTCTCCCATGCAGGTACTAACCAGGCCCAACCCTGCTTAGCATCCGAGATCAGACGAGATCGAGCGCATTCAGGGTGATGTGGCCGTAGGCGATCGTGCACCCTACTTACAACTCTCTTGACAAAAGCCAAGGTGGTCACCTCGGGCAATCGAGAGGAAAAATACAGCAGGTCGCCAAAGCCAACAACATAATGGAAAAAAGCCTACGGCACCTGGTATTCCCAGGCGGTCTCCCATCCAGGTACTAACCAGGCCCAACCCTGCTTAGCATCCGAGTTCAGACGAGATCGAGCGCATTCAGGGTGATGTGGCCGTAGGCGATCTTGCACCCTACTTACAACTCTCTTGACAAAAGCCAAGGTGGTCACCTCGGGCAATCGAGAGGAAAAATACAGCAGGTCGCCAAAGCCAACAACATAATGGAAAAAAGCCTACAGCACCTGGTATTCCCAGGTGGTCTCCCATACAGGTACTAACCAGGCCCGACACTGCTTAGCATCCGAGATCAGACGAGATCAAGCGCATTCAGGGTGATGTGGCCGAAGGCGATCTTGCACCTTAATAACAACTCTCTTGACAAAAGCCAAGGTGGTCACCTCGGGTAATCAAGAGGAAAAATACAGCAGGTCGCCAAAGCCAACAACATAATGGAAAAAAGCCTACGGCACCTGGTATTCCCAGGCGGTCTCCCATCCAGGTACTAACCAGGCCCGACCCTGCTTAGCATCCGAGATCAGACGAGATCGAGCGCATTAAGGGTGATGTGGCCGTAGGTGATCTTGCCCCCTACTTACAACTTTCTTGACAAAAGCCAAGGTGGTCACCTCGGGCAATCGAGAGGAAAAATACAGCAGGTCGCCAAAGCCAACAACATAATGGAAAAAAGCCTACGGCACCTGGTATTCCCAGGCGGTCTCCCATCCAGGTATTAACCAGGCCCGACCCTGCTTAGCATCCGAGATCAGACGAGATCGAGCGCATTCAGGGTGATGTGGCCGTAGGCGATCTTGCACCCTACTTACAACTCTCTTGACAAAAGCCAAGGTGGTCACCTCGGGCAATCGAGAGGAAAAATACAGCAGGTCGCCAAAGCCAACAACATAATGGAAAAAAGCCTACGACACCTGGTATTCCCAGGCGGTCTCCCATCCAGGTATTAACCAGGCGCGACCCTGCTTAGCATCCGAAATCAGACGAGATCGAGCGCATAAGGGGTGATGTGGCTGTAGGCGATCTTGCACCCTACTTACAACTCTCTTGACAAAAGCCAAGGTGGTCACCTCGGGCAATCGAGAGGAAAAATACAGCAGGTCGCCAAAGCCAACAACATAATGGAAAAAAGCCTACGGCACCTGCTATTTCCAGGCGGTCTCCCATCCAGGTACTAACCAGGCACGACCCTGCTTAGCATCCGAGATCAGACGAGATCGAGCGCATTTAGGGTGATGTGGCCGTAGGCGATCTTGCACCCTACTTACAACTCTCTTGACAAAAGCCAAGGTGGTCACCTCGGGCAAGCGAGAGGAAAAATACAGCAGGTCGCCAAAGCCAACAACATAATGGCCAAAAGCCTACGGCACCATGTATTCCCAGGCGGTCTCCCATGCAGGTACTAACCAGGCCCGACCCTGCTTAGCATCCGACATCAGACGAGATCGAGCGCATTCAGGGTGATGTGGCCGTAGGCGATCTTGCACCCTACTTACAACTCTCTTGACAAAAGCCAAGGTGGTCACCTCGGGCAATCGAGAGGAAAAATACAGCAGGTCGCCAAAGCCAACAACATAATGGAAAAAAGCCTACGGCACCTGGTATTCCCAGGCGGTCTCCCATCCAGGTACTAACCAGGCCCGACCCTGCTTAGCATCCGAGATCAGACGAGATCGAGCGCATTCAGGGTGATGTGGCCGTAGGCGATCTTGCTCCCTACTTACAACTCTCTTGACAAAAGCCAAGGTGGTCACCTCGGGCAATCGAGAGGAAAAATACAGCAGGTCGCCAAAGCCAACAACATAATGGAAAAAAGCCTACGGCACCTGGTATTCCCAGGCGGTCTCCCATCCAGGTACTAACCAGGCCAGACCCTGCTTAGCATCCGAGATCAGACGAGATCGAGCGCATTCAGGGTGATGTGGCCGTAGGCGATCCTGCACCCTACTTACAACTCTCTTGACAAAAGCCAAGGTGGTCACCTCGGGCAATGGAGAGGAAAAATACAGCAGGTCGCCAAAGCCAACAACATAATGGAAAAAAGCCTACGGCACCTGGTATTCCCAGGCCGTCTCCCATCCAGGTACTAACCAGGCCCGACCCTGTTTAGCATCCCAGATCAGACGAGATCGAGCGCATTCAGGGTGATGTGGCCGTAGGCGATCTTGCGCTCTACTTACAACTCTCTTGACAAAAGCCAAGGTGGTCACCTCGGGCAATCGAGAGGAAAAATACAGCAGGTCGCCAAAGCCAACAACATAATGGAATAAAGCCTACGGCACCTGGTAATCCCAGGCGGTCTCCCTTCCAGGTACTAACCAGGCCCGACCCTGCTTAGCATCCGAGATCAGACGAGATCGAGCGCATTCAGGGTGATTTGGCCGTAGGCAATCTTGCTCCCTACTTACAACTCTCTTGACAAAAGCCAAGGTGGTCACCTCAGGCAATCGAGAGGAAAAATACAGCAGGTCGCCAAAGCCAACAACATAATGGAAAAAAGCCTACGGCACCTGGTATTCCCAGGCGGTCTCCCATGCAGGTACTAACCAGTCCCGACCCTGCTTATCATCCGACGAGATCGAGCGCATTCAGGGTGATGTGGCCGTAGGCGATCTTGCACCCTACTTACAACTCTCTTGACAAAAGCCAAGGTGGTCACCTCGGGCAATGGAAAGGAAAAATACAGCAGGTCGCCAAAGCCAACAACATAATGGAAAAAAGCCTACGGCACCTGGTATTCCCAGGCGGTCTCCCATCCAGGTTCTAACCAGGCCCGACCCTGCTTAGCGTCCGAGATCAGACGAGATCGAGCGCATTCAGGGTGATGTGGCCGTAGGCGATCTTGCACCCTACTTACAACTCTCTTGACAAAAGCCAAGGTGGTCACCTCGGGCAATCATGAGGAAAAATACAGCAGGTCACCAAAGCCAACAACATAATGGAAAAAAGCCTACGGCACATGGTATTCCCAGGCGGTCTCCCATCCAGGTACTAACCATGCCCTACCCTGCTTAGCATCCGAGATCAGATGATATTGAGCGCATTCAGGGTGATGTGGCCGTAGGCGATCTTGCACCCTACTTACAACTCTCTTGACAAAAGCCAAGGTGGTCACCTCGGGCAATCGAGAGGAAAAATACAGCAGGTCGCCAAAGCCAACAACATAATGGAAAAAAGCCTACGGCACCTGGTATTCCCAGGCGGTCTCCCATGCAGGTACTAACCAGGCCCAACCCTGCTTAGCATCCGAGATCAGACGAGATCGAGCGCATTCAGGGTGATGTGGCCGTAGGTAATCTTGCACCCTACTTACAACTCTCTTGACAAAAGCCAAGGTGGTCACCTCGGGTAAACGAGAGGAAAAATACAGCAGGTCGCCAAAGCCAACAACATAATGGAAAAAAGCCTACGGCACCTGGTATTCCCAGGCGGTCTCCCATCCAGGTACTAACCAGGCCCAACCCTGCTTAGCATCCGAGTTCAGACGAGATCGAGCGCATTCAGGGTGATGTGGCTGTAGGCGATCTTGCACCCTACTTACAACTCTCTTGACAAAAGCCAAGGTGGTCACCTCGGGCAAACGAGAGGAAAAATACAGCAGGTCGCCAAAGCCAACAACATAATGGAAAAAAGCCTACGGCACCTGGTATTCCCAGGCGGTCTCCCATCCAGGTACTAACCAGGCCAGATCCTGCTTAGCATCCAAGATCAGACGAGATTGAGCGCATTCAGGGTGATATGGCCGTAGGCGATCCTGCACCCTACTTACAACTCTCTTGACAAAAGCCAAGGTGGTCACCTCGGGCAATCGAGAGGAAAAATACAGCAGGTCGCCAAAGCCAACAACATAATGGTAAAAAGCCTACGGCACCTGGTATTCCCAGGCGGTCTCCCATCCAGGTACTAACCAGGCCCGACCCTGCTTAGCATCCGAGATCAGACGAGATCGAGCACATTCAGGGTGATGTGGCCGTAGGCGGCATTGCACCCTACTTACAACTCTCTTGACAAAAGCCAAGGTGGTCACCTCGGGCTATCGAGAGGAAAAATACAGCAGGTCGCCAAAGCCAACAACATAATGGAAAAAAGCCTACGGCACCTGGTATTCCCAGGCGGTCTCCCATCCAGATACTAACCAGGCCCGACCCTGCTTATCATCCGAGATCAGACGAGATCGAGTGCATTCAGGGTGATGTGGCCGTAAGCGATCTTGCACCCTACTTACAACTCTCTTGACAAAAGCCAAGGTGGTCACCTCGGGCAATCGAGAAGAAAAATACAGCAGGTCGCCAAAGCCAACAACATACTGGAAAAAAGCCTACGACATCTGGTATTCCCAGGCGGTCTCCCATCCAGGTACTAACCAGGCCCGACCCTGCTTAGCATCCGAGATCAGACGAGATCGAGCGCATTCAGGGTGATGTGGCAGTAGGCGATCTTGCACCCTACTTACAACTCTCTTGACAAAAGCCGAGGTGGTAATCTCGGGCAAGCGAGAGGAAAAATACAGCAGGTCGCCAAAGCCAACAACATAATGGAAAAAAGCCTACGGCACCTGGTATTCCCAGGCGGTCTCCCATCCAGGTACTAACCAGGCCCGTCCCTGCTTAGCATCCGAGATCAGACGAGATCGAGCGCATTCAGGGTGATGTGGCCATAGGCGATCTTGCACCCTACTTACAACTCTCTTGACAAAAGCCAAGGTGGTCACCTCGGGCAATCGAGAGGAAAAATACAGCAGGTTGCCTAAGCCAACAACATAATGGAAAAAAGCCTACGGCACCTGGTATTCCCAGGTGGTCTCCTATCCAGGTACTAACCAGGCCCGACCCTGCTTAGCATCCGAGATCAGACGAGATCGAGCGCATTCAGGGTGATGTGGCTGTAGACGATCTTCCACCCTACTTACAACTCTCTTGACAAAAGCCAAGGTGGTCACCTCGGGCTATAGAGAGGAAAAATACAGCAGGTCGCCAAAGCCAACAACATAATGGAAAAAATCCTACGGCACCTGGTATTCCCAGGCGGTCTCCCATCCAGGTACTAACCAGGCCCGACCCTGCTTAGCATCCGAGATCAGACGAAATCGAGCGCATTCAGGGTGATGTGGCCGTAGGTGATCTTGCACCCTACTTACAACTCTCTTGACAAAAGCCAAGGTGGTCACCTCGGGCAATCGAGAGTAAAAATACAGCAGGTCACCAAAGCCAACAACGTAATGGAAAAAAACCTACGGCACCTGGTATTCCTGGCGGTCTCCCATTCAGGTACTAACCAGGCCCGACCCTGCTTAGCATCCGAGATCAGATGAGATTGAGCGCATTCAGGGTGATGTGGCCGTAGGCGATCTTGCACCCTACTTACAACTCTCTTGACAAAAGCCAAGGTCGTCACCTCGGGCAATGGAGAGGAAAAATACAGCAGGTCGCCAAAGCCAACAACATAATGGAAAAAAGCCTACGGCACCTGGTATTCCCAGACGGTCTCCCAGCCAGGTACTAACCAGGCCCGACCCTGCTTAGCATCCGAGATCAGACGAGATCAAGCGCACTCAGGGTGATGTGGCCGTAGACGATCTTGCATTCTACTTACAACTCTCTTGACAAAAGCCAAGGTGGTCACCTCGGGCAATCGAGAGGAAAAATACAGCAGGTCGCCAAAGCCAACAACATAATGGAAAAAAGCCTACGGCACCTGGTATTCCTGGCGGTCTCCCATTCAGGTACTAACCAGGCCCGAACCTGCTTAGCATCTGAGATCAGATGAGATCGAGCGCATTCAGGGTGATGTGGCCATAGGCAAACTTACTCCTTACTTACAACTCTCTTGACAAAAGCCAAGGTGGTCACCTCGGGCAATCGAGAGGAAAAATACAGCAGGCCGCCAAAGCCAACAACATAATGGAAAAAAGCCTACTGCACCTGGTATTCCCAGGCGGTCTCCCATCCTGGTACTAACCAGGCCCGACCCTGCTTAGCATCCGAGATCAGACGAGATCGAGCGCATTCAGGGTGATGTGGCCGTAGGCGATCTCGCGATCTTGCGATCTTGCGCCCTACTTACAACTCTCTTGACAAAAGCCAAGGTGGTCACCTCCGGCAATCGAGAGGAAAAATACAGCAGGTCGCCAAAGCCAACAACATAATGGAAAAAAGCCTACGGCACCTGGTATTCCCAGGCGGTCTCCCATCCAGGTACTAACCAGGCCCGACCCTGCTTAGCATCCGAGATCGAGCGCATTCAGGGTGATGTAGCCGTAGGAGATCTTGCATCATATTTACAACTCTCTTGACAAAAGCCAAGGTGGTCACCTCGGGCAATCGAGAGGAAAAATACAGCAGGTCGCCAAAGCCAACAACATAATGGAAAAAAGCTTACGGCACCTGGTATTCCCAGGCGGTCTCCCATCCAGGTACTAACCAGGCCCGACCCTGCTTAGCATCCGAGATCAGATGAGATCAGACGAGATCAGACGAGATCAAGCGCATTCAGGGTGATGTGGCTGTAGGCGATCTTGCACCCTACTTACAACTCTCTTGACAAAAGCCAAGGTGGTCACCTCGGGCAATCGAGAGGAAAAATACAGCAGGTCGCCAAAGCCAACAACATAATGGAAAAAAGCCTACGGGACCTGGTATTCCCAGGCGGTCTCCCATCCAGGTACTAACCAGGCCCGACCCTGCTTAGCATCTGAGATCAAGCGCATTCAGGGTGATGTGGCCATGGCAATCTGGCACCCTACTTACAACTCTCTTGACAAAAGCCAAGGTGGTCAGCTCGGGCAATCGAGAGGAAAAATACAGCAGGTCGCCAAAGCCAACAACATAATGGAAAAAAGCCTACGGCACCTGGTATTCCCAAGCGGTCTCCCATCCAGGTACTAACCAGGCCCGACCCTGCTTAGCATCTGAGATCAGACAAGATCGAGCGCATTCAGGGTGATGTGGCCGTAGGGAATCTTGCACCCTACTTACAACTCTCTTGACAAAAGCCAAGGTGGTCACCTCGGGCAATCGAGAGGAAAAATACAGCAGGTCGCCAAAGCCAACAACATAATGGAAAAAAGCCTACGGCACCTGGTATTCCCAGGCGGTCTCCCATCCAGGTACTAACCAGGCCCGATCCTGCCTAGCATCCGAGATCAGACGAGATCGAGCGCATTCAGGGTAATGTGGCCGTAGGCGATCTTGCACCCTACTTACAACTCTCTTGACAAAAGCCAAGGTGGTCACCTCGGGCAATCGAGAGGAAAAATACAGCAGGTCGCCAAAGCCAACAACATAATGGAAAAAAGCCTACGGCACCTGGTATTCCCAAGCGGTCTCCCATCCAGGTACTAACCAGGCCCGACCCTGCTTAGCATGTGAGATCAGACGAGATCGAGCGCATTCAGGGTGATGTGGCCGTAGGGGATCTTGTACCCTACTTACAACTCTCTTGACAAAAGCCAAGGTGGTCACCTCGGGCAACCAAGAGGAAAAATACAGCAGGTCGCCAAAGCCAACAACATAATGGAAAAAAGCCTACGGCATCTGGTATTCCCGGGCGGACTCCCATCCAGGTACTAACCAGGCCCGACCCTGCTTAGCATCCGAGATCAGACGAGATTGAGCGCATTCAGGGTGATGTGGCCGTAGGCGATCTTGCGCTCTACTTACAACTATCTTGACAAAAGCCAAGGTGGTCACCTCGGGCAATCGAGAGGAAAAATACAGCAGGTCGCCAAAGCCAACAACATAATGGAAAAAAGCCTACGGCACCTGGTATTCCCAGGCGGTCTCCCATCCAGGTACTAACCAGGCCCGACCCTGCTTAGCATGTGAGATCAGACGAGATCGAGTGCATTCAGGGTGATGTGGCCGTAGGCGATCTTGCACCCTACTTACAACTCTCTTGACAAAAGCCAAGGTGGTCACCTCGGGCAATCGAGAGGAAAAATACAGCAGGTCGCCAAAGCCAACAACATAATGGAAAAAAGCCTACGGCACCTGGTATTCCCAGGCGGTCTCCCATCCAGGTACTAACCAGGCTCGACCCTGTTTAGCATCCGAGATCAGACGAGATCGAGCGCATTCAGGGTGATGTGGCCGTAGGCGATCTTGCGCTCTACTTACAACTCTCTTGACAAAAGCCAAGGTGGTCACCTCGGGCAATCGAGAGGAAAAATACAGCAGGTCGCCAAAGCCAACAACATAATGAAAAAAAGCCTACGGCACAAGGTATTCCCAGGCGGTCTCCCATCCAGGTACTAGCCAGGCCCGACCCTGCTTAGCATGCGAGATCAGACGAGATCGAGCGCATTCAGGGTGATGTAGCAGTAGGCGATCTTGCACCCTACTTACAACTCTCTTGACAAAAGCCAAGGTGGTCACCTCAGGCAATCTAGAGGAAAAATACAGCAGGTCGCCAAAGCCCTACAACATAATGGAAAAAAGCCTACGGCACCTGGTATTCTCAGGCGGTCTCCCATCCAGGTACTAACCAGGCCCGACCCTGCTTAGCATGCAAGATCAGACGAGATCGAGCGCATTCAAGGTGATGTGGCTGTAGGCGATCTTGCACCCTACTTACAACTCTCTTGACAAAAGCCAAGGTGGTCACCTTGGGCAATCGAGAGGAAAAATACAGCAGGTCGCCAAAGCCAACAACATAATGGAAAAAAGCCTGCGGCACGAGGTATTCCCAGGCGGTCTCCCATCCAGGTGCTAACCAGGCCCGACCATGCTTAGCATCCGAGTTCAGACAAGATCGAGCGCATTCAGGGTGATGGGGCCATAGGCGATCTTGCACCCTACTTACAACTCTCTTGACAAAAGCCAAGGTGGTCACCTCGGGCAATCGAGAGGAAAAATACAGCAGGTCGCCAAAGCCAACAACATAATGGAAAAAAGCCTACGGCACCTGGTATTCCCAGGCGGTCTCCCATCCAGGTACTAACCAGGCCCGACCCTGGTTAGCATCTGAGATCAGACGAAATTGAGCGCATTCAGGGTGATGTGGCCGTAGGCGATCTTGCACCCTACTTACAACTCTCTTGACAAAAGCCAAGGTGGTCACCTCGGGCAATCGAGAGGAAAAATACAGCAGGTCGCCAAAGCCAACAACATTAATGGAAAAAGCCTACGGCACCTGGTATTCCCAGGCGGTCTCCCATCCATGTACTAACCAGGCCCGACCCTGCTTAGCATGTGAGATCAGACGAGATCGAGTGCATTCAGGGTGATGTGGCCGTAGGCGATCTTGCACCCTACTTACAACTCTCTTGACAAAAGCCAAGGTGGTCACCTCGGGAAATCGAGAGGAAAAATACAGCAGGTCGCCAAAGCCAACAACATAATGGAATAAAGCCTACGGCACCTGGTATTCCTAGGGGGTCTCCCATCCAGGTACTAACCAGGCCCGACCCTGCTTAGCATCTGAGATCAGACGAGATCAAGCGCATTCAGGGTGATGTGGCCGTAGGCGATCTTGCACCCTACTTACAACTCTCTTGACAAAAGCCAAGGTGGTCACCTCGGGCAATCGAGAGGAAAAATACAGCAGGTCGCCAAAGCCAACAACATAATGGAAAAAAGCCTGCGGCACGAGGTATTCCCAGGCGGTCTCCCATCCAGGTGCTAACCAGGCCCGACCATGCTTAGCATCCGAGATCAGACAAGATTGAGCGCATTCAGGGTGATGGGGCCATAGGCGATCTTGCACCCTACTTACAACTCTCTTGACAAAAGCCAAGGTGGTCACCTCGGGCAATCGAGAGGAAAAATACAGCAGGTCGCCAAAGCCAACAACATAATGGAAAAAAGCCTACGGCACCTGGTATTCCCAGGCGGTCTCCCATCCAGGTACTAACCAGGCCCGACCCTGGTTAGCATCTGAGATCAGACGAAATTGAGCGCATTCAGGGTGATGTGGCCGTAGGCGATCTTGCACCCTACTTACAACTCTCTTGACAAAAGCCAAGGTCGTCACCTCGGGCAATCGAGAGGAAAAATACAGCAGGTCGCCAAAGCCAACAACATTAATGGAAAAAAGCCTACGGCACCTGGTATTCCTAGGGGGTCTCCCATCCAGGTACTAACCAGGCCCGACCCTGCTTAGCATCCGAGATCAGACGAGATCGAGCGCATTCAGGGTGATGTGGCCGTAAGCGATCTTGCACACTACTTACAACTCTCTTGACAAAAGCCAAGGTGGTCACCTCGGGCAATCGAGAGGAAAAATACAGCAGGTCGCCAAAGCCAACAACATAATGGAAAAAAGCCTACGGCACCTGGTATTCCCATACGGTCTCCCATCCAGGTACTAACCAGGCCGGACCCTGCTTAGCATCCGAGATCAGACGAGATCGAGCACATTCAGGGTGATGTGGTCGTAGGCGATCTTGCACCCTACTTACAACTCTCTTGACAAAAGCCAAGGTGGTCACCTCGGGCAATCGAGAGGAAAAATACAGCAGGTCGCCAAAGCCAACAACATAATGGAAAAAAGCCTACGGCACCTGGTATTCCCAGGCGGTCTCCCATCCAGGTACTAACCAGGCCCGACCCTGCTTAGCATCCGAGATCAGACGAGATCGAGCGCAGTAAGGGTGATGTGGCCGCAGGCAATTTTACACCCTACTTACAACTCTCTTGGCAAAAGCCAAGGTGGTCACCTCGGGCAATCGAGAGGAAAAATACAGCAAGTTGCCAAAGCCAACAACATAATGGAAAAAAGCCTACGGCACCTGGTATTCCCAGGCGGTCTCGCATCCAGGTACTAACCAGGCCCGACCCTGCTTAGCATCCGAGATCAGACGAGATCGAGCGCATTCAGGGTGATGTGGCTATAAGCGATCTTGCACCCTACTTACAACTCTCTTGACAAAAGCCAAGGTGGTCACCTCGGGAAATCGAGAGGAAAAATACAGCAGGTCGCCAAAGCCAACAACATAATGGAAAAAAGCCTACGGCACCTGGTATTCCCAGGCGGTCTCCCATCCAGGTACTAACCAGGCCCGACCCTGCTTAGCATCCGAGATCAGACGAGATTGAGCGCATTCAGGGTGATGTGGCCGTAGGCGATCTTGCACCCTACTTACAACTCTCTTGACAAAAGCCAAGGTGGTCACCTCGGGCAATCGAGAGGAAAAATGCAACAGGTCGCCAAAGCCAACAACATAATGGAAAAAAGCCTACGGCACCTGGTATTCCCAGGCGGTCTCCCATCCAGGTACTAACCAGGCCCGACCCTGCTTAGCATCCGAGATCAGACGAGATCGAGCGCATTCAGGGTGATGTGGCCGTAGGCATTCCTGAACCCTACTTACAACTCTCTTGACAAAAGCCAAGGTGGTCACCTCGGGCAATCGAGAGGAAAAATACAGCAGGTCGCCAAAGCCAACAACATAATGGAAAAAGAGCCTACGGCACCTAGTATTCCCAGGCGGTCTCCCATCCAGGTACTAACCAGGCCCGACCCTGCATAGCATCCGAGATCAGACAAGATCGAGCGCATTCAGGGTGATGTGGCCATAGGCGATCTTGCACCCTACTTACAACTCTCTTGACAAAAGCCAAGGTGGTCACCTCGGGCAATCGAGAGGAAAAATACAGCAGGTCGCCAAAGCCAACAACATAATGGAAAAAAGCCTGCGGCAACAGGTATTCCCAGGCGGTCTCCCATCCAGGTACTAACCAGGCCCGACCCTGCATAGCATCCGAGATCAGACAAGATCGAGCGCATTCAGGGTGATGTGGCCATAGGCGAACTTGCACACTACTTACAACTCTCTTGACAAAAGCCAAGGTGGTCACCTCGGGCAATCGAGAGGAAAAATACAGCAGGTCTCCAAAGCCAACAGCATAATGGAAAAAAGCCGACGGCACCTGGTATTCCCAGGCAGTCTCCCATCCAGGTACTAACCAGGCCAGATCCTGCTTAGCATGCGAGATCAGATGAGATCGAGCGCATTCAGAGTGATGTGGCCGTAGGCAATCTTGCACCCTACTTACAACTCTCTTGACAAAAGCCAAGGTGGTCACCTCGGGCAATGGAGAGGAAAAATACAGCAGGTCGCCAAAGCCAACAACATAATGGAAAAAAGCCTACGGCACCTGGTATTCCCAGGCGGTCTCCCATCCAGGTACTAACCAGGCCCGACTCTGCTTAACATCCGAGATCAGACGAGATCGAGCGCTTTCAGGGTGATGTGGCCGTAGGCGATCTTGAACCCCACTTACAACTCTCTTGACAAAAGCCAAGGTGGTCACCTCGGGCAATCGAGAGGAAAAATACAGCAGGTCGCCAAAGCCAACAACATAATGGAATAAAGCCTACGGCACCTGGTATTCCCAGGCGGTGTCCCATCCAGGTATTAACCAGGCCCGACCCTGCTTAGCATCCGAGATCAGACGAGATCGAGCGCATTCAGGATGATGTGGCCGCAGGCGATCTTGCACCCTACTTACAACTCTCTTGAAAAAAGCCAAGGTGGTCACCTCAGGCAATCGAGAGGAAAAATACAGCAGGTCGCCAAAGCCAACAACATAATGGAAAAAAGCCTACGGCACATGGTATTCTCAGGCGGTCTCCCATCCAGGTACTAACCAGGCCCGACCCTGCTTAGCATCCGAGATCAGACGAGATCGAGCGCATTCAGGGTGATGTGGCAGTAGGCAATCTTGCACCCTACTTACAACTCTCTTGACAAAAGCCAAGGTGGTCACCTCGGGCAATCGAGAGGAAAAATACAGCAGGTCGCCAAAGCCAACAACATAATGGAAAAAAGCCTACGGCACCTAGTATTCTCAGGCGGTCTCCCATCCAGGTACTAACCAGGCCCGACCCTGCTTAGCATCCGAGCTCAGACGAGATCGAGCGCATTCAGGGTGATGTGGCAGTAGGCGATCTTGCACCCTACTTACAACTCTCTTGACAAAAGCCAAGGTGGTCACCTCGGGCAATGGAGAAGAAAAATACAGCAGGTCGCCAAAGCCAACAACATAATGGAAAAAAGCCTACGGCACCTGGTATTCCCAGGCTGTCTCCCATCCAGGTACTAACCAGGCGCGACCCTGCTTAGCATCCGAGATCAGACAAGATCGAGCGCTTTCAGGGTGATGTGGCCGTAGGCGGTCTTGCCCCCTACTTACAACTCTCTTGACAAAAGCCAAGGTGGTCACCTCGGGCAATCGAGAGGAAAAATACAGCAGGTTGCCAAAGCCAACAACATAATGGAAAAAAGCCTACGGCACCTGGTATTCCCAGGCGGTCTCGCATCCAGGTACTAACCAGGCCCGACCCTGCTTAGCATCCGAGATCAGACGAGATCGAGCGCATTCAGGGTGATGTGGCTATAAGCGATCTTGCACCCTACTTACAACTCTCTTGACAAAAGCCAAGGTGGTCACCTCGGGAAATCGAGAGGAAAAATACAGCAGGTCGCCAAAGCCAACAACATAATGGAAAAAAGCCTACGGCACCTGGTATTCCCAGGCGGTCTCCCATCCAGGTACTAACCAGGCCCGACCCTGCTTAGCATCCGAGATCAGACGAGATTGAGCGCATTCAGGGTGATGTGGCCGTAGGCGATCTTGCACCCTACTTACAACTCTCTTGACAAAAGCCAAGGTGGTCACCTCGGGCAATCGAGAGGAAAAATGCAACAGGTCGCCAAAGCCAACAACATAATGGAAAAAAGCCTACGGCACCTGGTATTCCCAGGCGGTCTCCCATCCAGGTACTAACCAGGCCCGACCCTGCTTAGCATCCGAGATCAGACGAGATCGAGCGCATTCAGGGTGATGTGGCCGTAGGCATTCCTGAACCCTACTTACAACTCTCTTGACAAAAGCCAAGGTGGTCACCTCGGGCAATCGAGAGGAAAAATACAGCAGGTCGCCAAAGCCAACAACATAATGGAAAAAGAGCCTACGGCACCTAGTATTCCCAGGCGGTCTCCCATCCAGGTACTAACCAGGCCCGACCCTGCATAGCATCCGAGATCAGACAAGATCGAGCGCATTCAGGGTGATGTGGCCATAGGCGATCTTGCACCCTACTTACAACTCTCTTGACAAAAGCCAAGGTGGTCACCTCGGGCAATCGAGAGGAAAAATACAGCAGGTCGCCAAAGCCAACAACATAATGGAAAAAAGCCTGCGGCAACAGGTATTCCCAGGCGGTCTCCCATCCAGGTACTAACCAGGCCCGACCCTGCATAGCATCCGAGTTCAGACAAGATCGAGCGCATTCAGGGTGATGTGGCCATAGGCGAACTTGCACACTACTTACAACTCTCTTGACAAAAGCCAAGGTGGTCACCTCGGGCAATCGAGAGGAAAAATACAGCAGGTCTCCAAAGCCAACAGCATAATGGAAAAAAGCCGACGGCACCTGGTATTCCCAGGCAGTCTCCCATCCAGGTACTAACCAGGCCAGATCCTGCTTAGCATGCGAGATCAGATGAGATCGAGCGCATTCAGAGTGATGTGGCCGTAGGCAATCTTGCACCCTACTTACAACTCTCTTGACAAAAGCCAAGGTGGTCACCTCGGGCAATGGAGAGGAAAAATACAGCAGGTCGCCAAAGCCAACAACATAATGGAAAAAAGCCTACGGCACCTGGTATTCCCAGGCGGTCTCCCATCCAGGTACTAACCAGGCCCGACCCTGCTTAACATCCGAGATCAGACGAGATCGAGCGCTTTCAGGGTGATGTGGCCGTAGGCGATCTTGAACCCCACTTACAACTCTCTTGACAAAAGCCAAGGTGGTCACCTCGGGCAATCGAGAGGAAAAATACAGCAGGTCGCCAAAGCCAACAACATAATGGAATAAAGCCTACGGCACCTGGTATTCCCAGGCGGTGTCCCATCCAGGTATTAACCAGGCCCGACCCTGCTTAGCATCCGAGATCAGACGAGATCGAGCGCATTCAGGATGATGTGGCCGCAGGCGATCTTGCACCCTACTTACAACTCTCTTGAAAAAAGCCAAGGTGGTCACCTCAGGCAATCGAGAGGAAAAATACAGCAGGTCGCCAAAGCCAACAACATAATGGAAAAAAGCCTACGGCACATGGTATTCTCAGGCGGTCTCCCATCCAGGTACTAACCAGGCCCGACCCTGCTTAGCATCCGAGATCAGACGAGATCGAGCGCATTCAGGGTGATGTGGCAGTAGGCGATCTTGCACCCTACTTACAACTCTCTTGACAAAAGCCAAGGTGGTCACCTCGGGCAATCGAGAGGAAAAATACAGCAGGTCGCCAAAGCCAACAACATAATGGAAAAAAGCCTACGGCACCTAGTATTCTCAGGCGGTCTCCCATCCAGGTACTAACCAGGCCCGACCCTGCTTAGCATCCGAGCTCAGACGAGATCGAGCGCATTCAGGGTGATGTGGCAGTAGGCGATCTTGCACCCTACTTACAACTCTCTTGACAAAAGCCAAGGTGGTCACCTCGGGCAATGGAGAAGAAAAATACAGCAGGTCGCCAAAGCCAACAACATAATGGAAAAAAGCCTACGGCACCTGGTATTCCCAGGCTGTCTCCCATCCAGGTACTAACCAGGCGCGACCCTGCTTAGCATCCGAGATCAGACAAGATCGAGCGCTTTCAGGGTGATGTGGCCGTAGGCGGTCTTGCCCCCTACTTACAACTCTCTTGACAAAAGCCAAGGTGGTCACCTCGGGCAATCGAGAGGAAAAATACAGCAGGTCGCCAAAGCCAACAACATAATGGAAAAAAGCCTACGGCACCTGGTATTCCCAGGCGGTCTCGCATCCAGGTACCAACCAGGCCCGACCATGCTTAGCATACGAGATCAGACGAGATCGAGCGCATTCAGGGTGATGTGGCAGTAGGCAATCTTGCACCCTACTTACAACTCTCTTGACAAAAGCCAAGGTGGTCACCTCGAGCAATCGAGAGGAAAAATACAGCAGGTCGCCAAAGCCAACAACATAATGGAAAAAAGCCTAGGGCACCTAGTATTCTCAGGCGGTCTCCCATCCAGGTACTAACCAGGCCCAACCCTGCTTAGCATCCGAGATCAGACGAGATCTAGCGCATTCAGGGTGATGTGGCAGTAGGCGATCTTGCACCCTACTTACAACTCTCTTGAAAAAAGCCAAGGTTTTCACCTCGGGCAATCGAGAGGAAAAATACAGCAGGTCGCCAAAGCCAACAACATAATGGAAAAAAGCCTACGGCACCTGGTATTCCCAGGCGGTCTCCCACCCAGGTACTAACCAGGCCCGACCCTGCTTAGCATCCGAGATCAGATGAGATCGAGCGCATTCAGGGTGATGTGGCCGTAAGCGATCTTGCACCCTACTTACAACTCTCTTGACAAAAGCCAAGGTGGTCACCTCGGGCAATCGAGAGGAAAAATACAGCAGGTCGCCAAAGCCAACAACATAATGCAAAAAAGCCTACGGCACCTGGTATTCCCAGGCGGTCTCCCATCCAGGTACTAACCAGGCCCGACCCTGCTTAGCATCCGAGATCAGACGAGATCGAGCGCATTCAGGGTGATGTGGCTGTAGGTGATCTTGCACCCTACTTACAACTCTCTTGACAAAAGCCAAGGTGGTCACCTCGGGCAATCGAGAGGAAAAATACAGCAGGTCGCCAAAGCCAACAACATAATGCAAAAAAGCCTACGGCACCTGGTATTCCCAGGCGGTCTCTCATCCAGGTACTAACCAGGCACGACCCTGCTTAGCATCAGAGATCGAGCGCATTGTGGGTGATGTGGCCGTAGGCGATCTTACACCCTACTTACAACTCTCTTGACAAAAGCCAAGGTGGTCACCTCGGGCAATCGAGAGGAAAAATACAGCAGGTCGCCAAAGCCAACAACATAATGGAAAAAATCCTACGGCACCTGGTATTCCCAGGCGGTCTCCCATCCAGGTACTAACCAGGCCCGACCCTGCTTAGCATCCGAGATCAGACGAGATCGAGCGCATTCAGGGTGATGTGGCAGTAGGCGATCTTGCACCCTACTTACAACTCTCTTGACAAAAGCCAAGGTGGTCACCTCGGGCAATCGAGAGGAAAAATACAGCAGGTCGCCAAAGCCAACAACATAATGGAAAAAAGCCTACGGCACCTAGTATTCTCAGGCGGTCTCCCATCCAGGTACTAACCAGGCCCGACCCTGCTTAGCATCCGAGCTCAGACGAGATCGAGCGCATTCAGGGTGATGTGGCAGTAGGCGATCTTGCACCCTACTTACAACTCTCTTGACAAAAGCCAAGGTGGTCACCTCGGGCAATGGAGAAGAAAAATACAGCAGGTCGCCAAAGCCAACAACATAATGGAAAAAAGCCTACGGCACCTGGTATTCCCAGGCTGTCTCCCATCCAGGTACTAACCAGGCGCGACCCTGCTTAGCATCCGAGATCAGACAAGATCGAGCGCTTTCAGGGTGATGTGGCCGTAGGCGGTCTTGCCCCCTACTTACAACTCTCTTGACAAAAGCCAAGGTGGTCACCTCGGGCAATCGAGAGGAAAAATACAGCAGGTCGCCAAAGCCAACAACATAATGGAAAAAAGCCTACGGCACCTGGTATTCCCAGGCGGTCTCGCATCCAGGTACCAACCAGGCACGACCATGCTTAGCATACGAGATCAGACGAGATCGAGCGCATTCAGGGTGATGTGGCAGTAGGCAATCTTGCACCCTACTTACAACTCTCTTGACAAAAGCCAAGGTGGTCACCTCGAGCAATCGAGAGGAAAAATACAGCAGGTCGCCAAAGCCAACAACATAATGGAAAAAAGCCTAGGGCACCTAGTATTCTCAGGCGGTCTCCCATCCAGGTACTAACCAGGCCCAACCCTGCTTAGCATCCGAGATCAGACGAGATCTAGCGCATTCAGGGTGATGTGGCAGTAGGCGATCTTGCACCCTACTTACAACTCTCTTGAAAAAAGCCAAGGTTTTCACCTCGGGCAATCGAGAGGAAAAATACAGCAGGTCGCCAAAGCCAACAACATAATGGAAAAAAGCCTACGGCACCTGGTATTCCCAGGCGGTCTCCCACCCAGGTACTAACCAGGCCCGACCCTGCTTAGCATCCGAGATCAGATGAGATCGAGCGCATTCAGGGTGATGTGGCCGTAAGCGATCTTGCACCCTACTTACAACTCTCTTGACAAAAGCCAAGGTGGTCACCTCGGGCAATCGAGAGGAAAAATACAGCAGGTCGCCAAAGCCAACAACATAATGCAAAAAAGCCTACGGCACCTGGTATTCCCAGGCGGTCTCCCATCCAGGTACTAACCAGGCCCGACCCTGCTTAGCATCCGAGATCAAGCGCATTCAGGGTGATGTGGCTGTAGGTGATCTTGCACCCTACTTACAACTCTCTTGACAAAAGCCAAGGTGGTCACCTCGGGCAATCGAGAGGAAAAATACAGCAGGTCGCCAAAGCCAACAACATAATGCAAAAAAGCCTACGGCACCTGGTATTCCCAGGCGGTCTCTCATCCAGGTACTAACCAGGCCCGACCCTGCTTAGCATCAGAGATCGAGCGCATTGTGGGTGATGTGGCCGTAGGCGATCTTACACCCTACTTACAACTCTCTTGACAAAAGCCAAGGTGGTCACCTCGGGCAATCGAGAGGAAAAATACAGCAGGTCGCCAAAGCCAACAACATAATGGAAAAAATCCTACGGCACCTGGTATTCCCAGGCGGTCTCCCATCCAGGTACTAACCAGGCTCGACCCTGCTTAGCATCCGAGATCAGACGAGATTGAGCGCATTCAGGGTGATGTGGCCGTAGGCAATCTTGCACCCTACTTACAACTCTCTTGACAAAAGCTAAGGTGGTCACCTCGGGCAATCGTGAGGAAAAATACAGCAGGTCGCCAAAGCCAACAACATAATGGAAAAAAGCCTACGGCACCTGGTATTCCCAGGCGGTCTCCCATCCAGGTACTAACCAGGCCCGACCCTGCTTAGCAACCGAGATTGAGCGCATTGTGGGTGATGTGGCTGTAGGCGATCTTGCACCCTACTTACAACTCTCTTGACAAAAGCCAACGTGGTAACCTCGGGCAATCGAGAGGAAAAATACAGCAGGTCGCCAAAGCCAACAACATAATGGAAAAAAGCCTACGGCACCTGGTATTCCCAGGCGGTCTCCCATCCAGGTACTAACCAGGCCCGACCCTGCTTAGCATCCGACATCAGACGAGATCAAGCGCATTCAGGGCGATGTGGCCGTAGGCGATCTTGAACCCTACTTACAACTCTCTTGACAAAAGCCAAGGTGGTCACCTCGGGCAATAGAGAGGAAAAATACAGCAGGTCGCCAAAGCCAACAACATAATGGAAAAAATCCTACGGCACCTGGTATTCCCAGGCGGTCTCCCATCCAGGTACTAACCAGGCCCGACCCTGCTTAGCATCCGAGATCAGACGAGATCGAGCGTATTCAGGGTGATGTGGCCGTAGGCAATCTTGCACCCTACTTACAACTCTCTTGACAAAAGCTAAGGTGGTCACCTCGGGCAATCGAGAGGAAAAATACAGCAGGTCGCCAAAGCCAACATCATAATGGAAAAAAGCCTACGGCACCTGGTATTCCCAGGCGGTCTCCCATCCAGATACTAACCAGGCCCGACCCTGCTTAACATTGGAGATCGAGCGCATTGTGGGTGATGTGGCCGTAGGCGATCTTGCACCCTACTTACAACTCTCTTGACAAAAGCCAAGGTGGTCACCTCGGGCAATCGAGAGGAAAAATACAGCAGGTCGCCAAAGCCAACAACATAATGGAAAAAAGCCTACGGCAACTGGTATTCCCAGGCGGTCTGCCATCCAGGTACTAACCAGGCCCGACCCTGCTTAGCATGCGAGATCAGACGAGATCGAGCGCATTCAGGGTGATGTGGCCGCAGGCGATATTGCACCCTACTTACAACTCTCTTGACAAAAGCCAAGGTGGTCACCTCGGGAAATCGAGAGGAAAAATACAGCAGGTCGCCAAAGCCAACAACATAATGGAATAAAGCCTACGGCACCTGGTATTCCCAGGCGGTCTCCCATCCAGGTACTAACCAGGCCCGACCCTGCTTAGCATCCGAGATCAGACGAGATCGAGCGCATTCAGGGTGATGTGGCCATAAGCGATCTTGCACCCTACTTACAACTCTCTTGACAAAAGCCAAGGTGGTCACCTCGGGCAATCGAGAGGAAAAATACAGCAGGTCGCCAAAGCCAACAACATAATGGAAAAAAGCCAACGGCACCCGGTATTCCCAGGCGGTCTCCCATCCAGGTACTAACCAGGCCAGACCCTGCTTAGCGTCCGAGATCAGACGAAATCGAGCGCATTCAGGGTGATTTGGCCGTAGACAATCTTGCACCCTACTTACAACTCTCTTGACAAAAGCCAAGGTGGTCACCTCGGGGAATCGAGAGGAAAAATACAGCAGGTCACCAAAGCCAACAACATAATGGAAAAAAGCCTACGGCACCTTGTATTCTCAGGCGGTCTCCCATCCAGGTACTAACCAGGCCCAACCCTGCTTAGCATCCGAGATCAGACGAGATCTAGCGCATTCAGGGTGATGTGGCAGTAGGCGATCTTGCACCCTACTTACAACTCTCTTGAAAAAAGCCAAGGTTTTCACCTCGGGCAATCGAGAGGAAAAATACAGCAGGTCGCCAAAGCCAACAACATAATGGAAAAAAGCCTACGGCACCTGGTATTCCCAGGCGGTCTCCCACCCAGGTACTAACCAGGCCCGACCTTGCTTAGCATCCGAGATCAGATGAGATCGAGCGCATTCAGGGTGATGTGGCCGTAAGCGATCTTGCACCCTACTTACAACTCTCTTGACAAAAGCCAAGGTGGTCACCTCGGGCAATCGAGAGGAAAAATACAGCAGGTCGCCAAAGCCAACAACATAATGCAAAAAAGCCTACGGCACCTGGTATTCCCAGGCGGTCTCCCATCCAGGTACTAACCAGGCCCGACCCTGCTTAGCATCCGAGATCAGACGAGATCGAGCGCATTCAGGGTGATGTGGCTGTAGGTGATCTTGCACCCTACTTACAACTCTCTTGACAAAAGCCAAGGTGGTCACCTCGGGCAATCGAGAGGAAAAATACAGCAGGTCGCCAAAGCCAACAACATAATGGAAAAAAGCCTACGGCACCTGGTATTCCCAGGCGGTCTCCCATCCAGGTACTAACCAGGCCCGACCCTTCTTAGCATTGGAGATCAAGCGCATTGTGGGTGATGTGGCCGTAGGCGATCTTGCACCCTACTTACAACTCTCTTGACAAAAGCCAAGGTGGTCACCTCGGGCAATCGAGAGGAAAAATACAGCAGGTCGCCAAAGCCAACAACATAATGGAAAAAATCCTACGGCACCTGGTATTCCCAGGCGGTCTCCCATCCAGATACTAACCAGGCCCGACCCTGCTTAACATTGGAGATCGAGCGCATTGTGGGTGATGTGGCCGTAGGCGATCTTGCACCCTACTTACAACTCTCTTGACAAAAGCCAAGGTGGTCACCTCGGGCAATCGAGAGGAAAAATACAGCAGGTCGCCAAAGCCAACAACATAATGGAAAAAAGCCTACGGCACCTGGTATTCCCAGGCGGTCTGCCATCCAGGTACTAACCAGGCCCGACCCTGCTTAGCATCCGAGATCAGACAAGATCGAGCGCATTCAGGGTGATGTGGCCGTAGGCGATCTTGCACCCTACTTACAACTCTCTTGACAAAAGCCAAGGTGGTCACCTCGGGCAATCGAGAGGAAAAATACAGCAGGTCGCCAAAGCCAACAACATAATGGAAAAAAGCCTACGGCACCTGGTATTCCCAGGCGGTCTCCCATCCAGGTACTAACCAGGCTCGACCCTGTTTAGCATCCGAGATCAGACGAGATCGAGCGCATTCAGGGTGATGTGGCCGTAGGCGATCTTGCGCTCTACTTACAACTCTCTTGACAAAAGCCAAGGTGGTCACCTCGGGCAATAGAGAGGAAAAATACAGCAGGTCGCCAAAGCCAACAACATAATGAAAAAAAGCCTACGGCACAAGGTATTCCCAGGCGGTCTCCCATCCAGGTACTAGCCAGGCACGACCCTGCTTAGCATGCGAGATCAGACGAGATCGAGCGCATTCAGGGTGATGTGGCAGTAGGCGATCTTGCACCCTACTTACAACTCTCTTGACAAAAGCCAAGGTGGTCACCTCAGGCAATATAGAGGAAAAATACAGCAGGTCGCCAAAGCCCTACAACATAATGGAAAAAAGCCTACGGCACCTGGTATTCTCAGGCGGTCTCCCATCCAGGTACTAACCAGGCCCGACCCTGCTTAGCATCCGAGATTAGACGAGATCGAGCGCATTCAGGGTGATGTGGCAGTAGGCAATCTTGCACCCTACTTACAACTCTCTTGACAAAAGCCAAGGTGGTCACCTCGGGCAATCGAGAGGAAAAATACAGCAGGTCGCCAAAGCCAACAACATAATGGAAAAAAGCCTACGGCACCTGGTATTCCCAGGCGGTCTGCCATCCAGGTACTAACCAGGCCCGACCCTGCTTAGCATCCGAGATCAGACAAGATCGAGCGCATTCAGGGTGATGTGGCCGTAGGCGATCTTGCACCCTACTTACAACTCTCTTGACAAAAGCCAAGGTGGTCACCTCGGGCAATCGAGAGGAAAAATACAGCAGGTCGCCAAAGCCAACAACATAATGGAAAAAAGCCTACGGCACCTGGTATTCCCAGGCGGTCTCCCATCCAGGTACTAACCAGGCTCGACCCTGTTTAGCATCCGAGATCAGACGAGATCGAGCGCATTCAGGGTGATGTGGCCGTAGGCGATCTTGCGCTCTACTTACAACTCTCTTGACAAAAGCCAAGGTGGTCACCTCGGGCAATCGAGAGGAAAAATACAGCAGGTCGCCAAAGCCAACAACATAATGAAAAAAAGCCTACGGCACAAGGTATTCACAGGCGGTCTCCCATCCAGGTACTAGCCAGGCCCGATCCTGCTTAGCATGCGAGATCAGACGAGATCGAGCGCATTCAGGGTGATGTGGCAGTAGGCGATCTTGCACCCTACTTACAACTCTCTTGACAAAAGCCAAGGTGGTCACCTCAGGCAATCTAGAGGAAAAATACAGCAGGTCGCCAAAGCCCTACAACATAATGGAAAAAAGCCTACGGCACCTGGTATTCTCAGGCGGTCTCCCATCCAGGTACTAACCAGGCCCGACCCTGCTTAGCATCCGAGATTAGACGAGATCGAGCGCATTCAGGGTGATGTGGCAGTAGGCAATCTTGCACCCTACTTACAACTCTCTTGACAAAATCCAAGGTGGTCACCTCGGGCAATCGAGAGGAAAAATACAGCAGGTCGCCAAAGCCAATAACATAATGGAAAAAAGCCTACGGCACCTAGTATTCTCAGGCGGTCTCCCATCCAGGTACTAACCAGGCCCGACCCTGCTTAGCATCTGAGATCAAACGAGATCGAGCGCATTAAGGGTGATGTGGCAGTAGGCGATCGTGCACCCTACTTACAACTCTCTTGAAAAAAGCCAAGGTGGTCACCTCGGGCAATCGAGAGGAAAAATACAGCAGGTCGCCAAAGCCAACAACATGATGGAAAAAAGCCTACGGCACCCGGTATTCCCAGGCGGTCTCCCATCCAGGTACTAACCAGGCGCGACCCTGCTTAGCATCCGAGATCAGACGAGATCGAGCGCATTCAGGGTGATGTGGCCGTAGGCGGTCTTGCACCCTACTTACAACTCTCTTGACAAAAGCCAAGGTGGTCACCTCGGGCAATCGAGAGGAAAAATACAGCAGGTCGCCAAAGCCAACAACATAATGGAAAAAAGCCTACAGCACCTGGTATTCCCAGGAGGTCTCCCATCCAGGTACTAACCAGGCCCGACCCTGCTTATCATCCGAGATCAGACGAGATCGAGCGCATTCAGGGTGATGTGGCCGTAGGCGATCTTGCACCCTGCTTACAACTCTCTTGACAAAAGTCAAGGTGGTCACCTCGGGCAATCGAGAGGAAAAATACAGCAGGTCGCCAAAGCCAACAACATAATGGAAAAAAGCCTACGGCACCTGGTATTCCCAGGCGGTCTCCCATCCAGGTACTAACCAGGCCCGACCCTGCTTAGCATCTGAAATCAGACGAGATCGAGCGCATTCAGGGTGATGTGGCGGTAGGCGGTCTTGCACCCTACTTACAACTCTCTTGACAAAAGCCAAGGTGGTCACCTCGGGCAATCGAGAGGAAAAATACAGCAGGTCGCCAAAGCCAACAACATAATGGAAAAAAGCCTACAGCACCTGGTATTCCCAGGCGGTCTCCCATCCAGGTACTAACCAGGCCCGACCCTACTTATCATCCGAGATCAGACGAGATCGAGCGCATTCAGGGTGATGTGGCCGTAGGCGATCTTGCACCCTGCTTACAACTCTCTTGACAAAAGTCAAGGTGGTCACCTCGGGCAATCGAGAGGAAAAATACAGCAGGTCGCCAAAGCCAACAACATAATGGAAAAAAGCCTACGGCACCTGGTATTCCCAGGCGGTCTCCCATCCAGGTACTAACCAGGCCCGACCCTGCTTAGCATCCGAGATCAGACGAGATCGAGCGCATTCAGGGTGATGTGGCCGCAGGCGATCTTGCACCCTATTTACAACTCTCTTGACAAAAGCCAAGGTGGTCACCTCGGGCAATGGAGAGGAAAAATACAGCAGGTCGCCAAAGCCAACAACATAATGGAAAAAAGCCTACGGCACCTGGTATTCCCAGGCGGTCTCCCATCCAGGTACTAACCAGCCCCGTCCCTGCTTAGCATCCGAGATCAGACGAGATCGAGCGCTTTCAGAGTGATGTGGCCGTAGGCGATCTTGCACCCTACTTACTACTCTCTTGACAAAAGCCAAGGTGGTCACCTCGGGCAATCGAGAGGAAAAATACAGCAGGTCGCCAAAGCCAACAACATAATGGAAAAAAGCCTACGGCACCTGGTAATCCCAGGTGGTCTCCCATCCAGGTACTAACCAGGCCCGACCCTGCTTAGCATCCGAGATCAGACGAGATCGAGCGCATTAAGGGTGATGTGGCAGTAGGCGATCTTGCACCATACTTACAACTCTCTTGACAAAAGCCAAGGTGGTCACCTCGGGCAATCGAGAGGAAAAATACAGCAGGTCGCCAAAGCCAACAACATAATGGAAAAAAGCCTACGGCACCT